>NC_086104.1:115637652-115726399 GCF_963921235.1 Mobula hypostoma
GGGAGGGAGAGAGGGGGTGACTTGGGGAGAGAGAGAGGGGGGTGACATGGGGAGAGATAGAGGGGGTGACATGGGGAGTGAGAGGGTGGGCTGACATGGAGAGAGAGAGGGGTGACATGGGGAGAGATAGAAGGGGGTGACATGGGGAGAGAGAGAGGGGGTGACATGGGGAGAGATAGAGGGGGTGACATGGGGAGAGAGAGGGGGTGACATGGGGAGAGATAGAGGGGGTGACATGGGGAGAGAGAGGGGGTGACATGGAGAGAGAGAGGGGTGATATGGGGAGAGAGAGGGGGTGACATGGGGAGGGAGAGGGTATGACATGGGTTGAGAGAGGGGGTGACATGGGGAGAGAGAGGGTGTGACATGGGGGGAGAGAGAGAGGTGTGACATTGGGAGAGAGAGAGGGGTGACATGGGGAGAGAGAGAGGGGTGACATGGGGGGAGAGAGAGAGGTGTGACATTGGGAGAGAGAGAGGGGTGACATGGGTAGAGAGAGAGGTGTGACATGGGGAGAGAGAGAGGTGTGACATTGGGAGAGAGAGGGGGGTGACATGGGGAGAGAGAGAGGGGTGACATGGGGAGAGAGAGAGGTGTGACATTGGGAGAGAGAGGGGGGTGACACGGGGAGGGAGAGAGAGGTGGTGACATGGGGAGAGAGAAGGGGTGACATGGGGGGAGAGAGGGTGTGACATGGGGAGGGAGAGGGGGTGACAAGGGGAGGGAGACGGGGGTTGACATGGGGATGGTTGGGGGGTGACATGGGGAGGAGAGAGAGGGGCTGACATGGGGAGAGAGGGGGGAACTGACATGGAGAGCGAGACAGGGGGGCTGACATGGGGAGGGAGAGAGGGGTGACATAGGGAGAGAGAGGGTGTGACCTGGGGAGAGAGATGGGGGTGACATGGGGAGAGAGAGGGTGTGACATGGGGAGGGAGAGGGGGTGACATGGGGAGAGAGAGAGGGGGTGACATGGGGAGGGAGAGGGTGTGACATGGGGAGAGAGAGGGGGGTGACATAGGGAGAGAGAGGGTGTGACATGGGGAGAGAGAGGGGGGTGACATGGGGAGAGAGAGGGTGTGACATGGGGAGGGAGAGGGTGTGACATGGGGAGGGAGAGAGGGGGTGACATGGGGAGGGAGAGGGGTTGAGATGGGGAGGGAGAGAGGGGGTGACATGGGGAGGGAGAGAGAGGGTGACATGGGGAGGGAGAGGGGGTGACAAGGGGAGAGATAGAGGGGGTGACATGGGGAGAGAGAGAGGGGGTGACATGGGGAGAGAGAGGGGGTGACATGGGGAGAGATAGAGGGGGTGACATGGGGAGGGAGAGAGGGGGTGACTTGGGGAGAGAGAGAGGGGGTGACATGGGGAGAGAGAGAGGGGGTGACATGGGGAGTGAGAGGGTGGGCTGACATGGGGAGAGAGAGAGGGGGTGACATGGGGAGAGAGAGGGTGTGACATGGGGGAGAGAGAGAGGGGTGACATGGGGAGAGAGAGAGGTGTGACATTGGGAGAGAGAGAGGGGTGACATGGGGAGGGAGAGAGAGGTGGTGACATGGGGAGGGACAGACAGAGGGGCTGACAGGGAAGGAGAGAGAGGGAGTGACATAGGGAGAGAAAAGGGGTGACATGGGGAGAGAGAGAGGGGGTGACAAGGGGAGGGAGAGGATGTGACATGGGGGGAGAGAGAGAGGGGTGACATTGGGAGAGAGAGAGGGGTGACATGGGGAGGGAGAGAGGGGGCTGACCAGGGAGGGAGAGAGGGGGTGACATGGAGAGAGAGAGGTGTGACATTGGGAGAGAGAGAGGAGTGACATAGGGAGAGAAAAGGGGTGACATGGGGAGAGAGAGAGGGGGCTGACCAGGAAGGGAGAGAGGGGGTGACATGGGGGGAGAGAGGGTGTGACATGGGGAGGGAGAGGGGGTGACAAGGGGAGGGAGATGGGGTGACATGGGGAAGGAAAGAGAGGGGCTGACATGGGGAGGGAGACGGGGGTTGACATGGGGAGGGATGGGGGGTGACATGGGGAGGGAGAGAGAGGGGCTGACATGGGGAGAGAGGGGGGAACTGACATGGAGAGCGAGACAGGGGTGCTGACATGGGGAGGGAGAGAGGGGGGCTGACATGGGGAGGTAGGGAGAGGGCACTGACATGTCGAGGGAGAGAGAGGGGGACATGGGGAGGGAGAGAGGGGGTGACATGGGGAGAGAGAGAGGGGGTGACATGGGGAGAGAGAGATGGTGACATGGGGAGAGAGAAGGGGTGACAATGGGGAGAGAGGGGGTGACATGGGGAGGGGGGGCTAACATGGGGAGGGAGAGAGGGGGGCTGACATGGGGAGGTAGGGAGAGGGCACTGACATGTCGAGGGAGAGAGAGGGGGACATGGGGAGGGAGAGAGGGGGTGACATGGGGGGAGAGAGAGGGGGTGACATGGGGAGAGAGAGAGATGGTGACATGGGGAGAGAGAAGGGGTGACAATGGGGAGAGAGGGGGTGACATGGGGAGGGGGGGCTAACATGGGGAGGGAGAGAGGGGGGCTGACATGGGGAGGTAGGGAGAGGGCACTGACATGTCGAAGGAGAGAGAGGGGGACATGGGGAGGGAGAGAGGGGGTGACATGGGGAGAGAGAGAGGGGGTGACATGGGGAGAGAGAGAGATGGTGACATGGGGAGAGAGAAGGGGTGACATGGGGAGGGGGGGCTAACATGGGGAGGGAGAGAGAGGGGGTGACATGTGGAGGGTGGGAGGGGGTTGACATGGGGAGGGAGAGGGGGCTGACATGGGTAGAGAGAGAGGGGGAGGTGACATGGGGATTGAGACTGGAGGTGGCATGGGGGAGAGAGAGGGGGTGACATGTTGAGAGAGAGAGGGGGTGACATGGGGGAGAGAGAGGGGGTGACATGGGGGAGAGAGAGAGATAGGGGGTGACAGGGAGAGAGAGAGGGGTGACATGGGAAGGGAGATGGGGCTGACATGGGGAGGGAGAGAGAGGGGGGAGGTGACATGGGGATTGAGACTGGAGGTGGCATGGGGGAGAGAGAGGGGTGACATGGGGAGAGATAGAGGGGGTGACATGGAGAGAGAGGGGGTGACATGGGGGGAGAGAGAGGGGTGACATGGGGAGGGAGAGGGGGTGACATGGGGGAGAGAGGGGGGAGCTGACATGGGGAGGGAGACAAGGGGGCTGACATCGGGAGGGACAGAGAGGGGGAGTGACATGGGGAGGGAGAGAGAGGGGCTGACATGGGGAGGGAGAGAGGGGCTGACATGGGGAGGGAGAGAGAGGGGCTGAAATGGAGAGGGAGAGAGAGGGGGAGACATGGGGAGAGAGAGGGGATGACATGGGGAGGGAGTGAGATGGTGACATGGGGAGAGAGAAGGGGTGACATGGGGAGAGAGAGGTGTGACATGGGGAGGGGTGGTGACATGGGGAGAGAGAGAAAGAGGCAGGTGACATTGAGAGGGAGAGAGAGGGGGTGATATGGGGATGGAGCGGGCTGACATGGGGAGGGAGGGGGGCTGACATGGGGAAGGACGGGTGCTGACATGGGGCGGGAGGGGCTGACATGGGGAGGGAGAGAGGGGCTGACATGGGGAGGGAGAGAGAGGGGCTGAAATGGAGAGGGAGAGAGAGGGGGAGACATGGGGAGAGAGAGGGGATGACATGGGGAGGGAGTGAGATGGTGACATGGGGAGAGAGAAGGGGTGACATGGGGAGAGAGAGGTGTGACATGGGGAGGGGTGGTGACATGGGGAGAGAGAGAAAGAGGCAGGTGACATTGAGAGGGAGAGAGAGGGGGTGATATGGGGATGGAGCGGGCTGACATGGGGAGGGAGGGGGGCTGACATGGGGAAGGACGGGTGCTGACATGGGGCGGGAGGGGCTGACATGGGGAGGGAGGGGGGCTGACATGGGGAAGGACGGGTGCTGACATGGGGTGGGAGGGGCTGACATGGGGAGGGAGAGAGAGGGTGACATGGGGAGGGAGGGGAGCTGACATGGGGCGGGAGGGGGGCTGACATGGGGAGGGAGGGGGGCTGACATGGAGAGAGAGGGGGTGACATGGGGAGGCAGAGGGGGTGACATTGGGAGGGAGGGAGGGGATGACATGGGGGGAGAGAGAGGGGTGACATGGGGAGGGAGAGGGGGTGACATGGGGAGAGAGGGGGGAGCTGACATGGGGAGGGAGACAAGGGGGCTGACATCGGGAGGGACAGAGAGGGGGAGTGACATGGGGAGGGAGAGAGAGGGGCTGACATGGGGAGGGAGAGAGGGGCTGACATGGGGAGGGAGAGAGAGGGGCTGAAATGGAGAGGGAGAGAGAGGGGGAGACATGGGGAGAGAGAGGGGATGACATGGGGAGGGAGTGAGATGGTGACATGGGGAGAGAGAAGGGGTGACATGGGGAGAGAGAGGTGTGACATGGGGAGGGGTGGTGACATGGGGAGAGAGAGAAAGAGGAAGGTGACATTGAGAGGGAGAGAGAGGGGGTGATATGGGGATGGAGGGGGCTGACATGGGGAGGGAGGGGGGCTGACATGGGGAAGGACGGGTGCTGACATGGGGCGGGAGGGGCTGACATGGGGAGGGAGGGGGGCTGACATGGGGAAGGACGGGTGCTGACATGGGGCGGGAGGGGCTGACATGGGGAGGGAGAGAGAGGGTGACATGGGAGGGAGGGGAGCTGACATGGGGCGGGAGGGGGGCTGACATGAGGAGGGAGGGGGGCTGACATGGGGAGGGACGGGGCTGATATGGGGATGGAGGGGGCTGACATGGGGAGGGAGGGGGGCTGACATGGGGAAGGACGGGGGCTGACATGGGGCGGGAGGGGGGCTGACATGGGGAGGGACGGGAGTTGACATGGGGCGGGAGGGGGGCTGACATGGGGAGGGACGGGAGCTGACATGGGGCGGGAGGGGGCTGACATGGGGAGGGACGGGAGCTGACATGGGGCGGGAGGGGGGCTGACACGGGGAGGGAGGGGAGCTGACATGGGGCGGGAGGGGGCTGACATGGGGGGGGGCTGACATGGGGCGGGAGGGGGGCTGACATGGGGAGGGACGGGGCTGACATGGGGCGGGAGGGGGGCTGACATAGGGCGGGAGGGGGCTGACGTGGGGCGGCAGGGGGGCTGACATGGGGCGGAAGGGGGGCTGACATGGGGAGGGACGGGGGCTGACATGGGGCGGGAGGGGGCTGACATGGGGAGGGACGGGGGCTGACATGGGGCAGGAGGGGGGCTGACATGGGGAGGGACGGGGGCTGACATGGGGAGGGACGGGGGCTGACATGGGGCAGGAGGGGGGCTGACATGGGGCGGGAGGGGGCTGACATGGGGAGGGACGGGGGCTGACATGGGGCTGGAGGGGGCTGACATGGGGAGGGACGGGGGCTGACATGGGGCGGGAGGGGGGCTGACATGGGGAGGGACGGGGCTGACATGGGGCGGGAGGGGGGCTGACATAGGGCGGGAGGGGGCTGACATGGGGCGGGAGGGGGGCTGACATGGGGCGGGAGGGGGCTGACATGGGGAGGGACGGGGCTGACATGGGGCGGAAGAGGGGCTGACATGGGGCGGGAGGGGGGCTGACATGGGGCGGAAGGGGGGCTGACATGGGGAGGGACGGGGGCTGACATGGGGAGGGACGGGGGCTGACATGGGGCAGGAGGGGGGCTGACATGGGGCGGGAGGGGGCTGACATGGGGAGGGACGGGGGCTGACATGGGGTAGGAGGGGGGCTGACATGGGGAGGGACGGGGGCTGACATGGAGCGGGAGGGGGGCTGACATGGGGAGGCAGGGGGGCTGACATGGGGAGGGACGGGAGCTGACATGGGGCGGGATGGGGGCTGACATGGGGAGGGATGGGGGCTGACATGGGGCGGGAGGGGGGCTGACATGGGGAGGGACGGGGGCTGACATGGGGCGGGAGGGGGCTGACATGGGGAGGGACGGGGGCTGACATGGGGCAGGAGGGGGGCTGACATGGGGAGGGACGGGGGCTGACATGGGGAGGGACGGGGGCTGACATGGGGCAGGAGGGGTGTTGACATGGGGCGGGAGGGGCTGACATGGGGAGGGACGGGGCTGACATGGGGCGGAAGAGGGGCTGACATGGGGCGGGAGGGGGGCTGACATGGGGCGGAAGGGGGGCTGACATGGGGAGGGACGGGGGCTGACATGGGGAGGGACGGGGGCTGACATGGGGCAGGAGGGGGGCTGACATGGGGCGGGAGGGGGCTGACATGGGGAGGGACGGGGGCTGACATGGGGTAGGAGGGGGGCTGACATGGGGAGGGACGGGGGCTGACATGGAGCGGGAGGGGGGCTGACATGGGGAGGCAGGGGGGCTGACATGGGGAGGGACGGGAGCTGACATGGGGCGGGATGGGGGCTGACATGGGGAGGGATGGGGGCTGACATGGGGCGGGAGGGGGGCTGACATGGGGATGGAGGGGGGCTGACATGGGGCGGGGGGGCTGACATGGGGAGGGACGGGGCTGACATGGGGCGGGAGGGGGGCTGACATGGGGCGGGAGGGGGGCTGACATGGGGCGGAAGGGGGGCTGACATGGCGAGGGAGGGGGGCTGACATGGGGAGGGACAGGGCTGACATGGGGCGGGAGGGGGCTGACATGGGGCGGAAGGGGGCTGACATGGGGCGGGAGGGGGGCTGACATGGGGCGGAAGGGGGGCTGACTTTGGGCGGAAGGGGGTCTGACATGGGGAGGGACGGGGGCTGACATGGGGCGGGAGGGGGCTGACATGGGGAGGGACGGGGGCTGACATGGAGCGGGAGGGGGGCTGACATGGGGAGGGATGGGGGCTGACATGGGGCGGGAGGGCTGACATGGGGAGGGACGGGGCTGACATGGGGCGGGAGGGGTGCTGACATGGGGCAGAAGGGGGGCTGACATGGGGAGGGACGGGGGCTGACATGGGGCGGGGGGGCTGACATGGGGAGGGACGGGGCTGACATGGGGCGGGAGGGGGGCTGACATGGGGCGGAAGGGGGGCTGACATGGGGAGGGACGGGGGCTGACATGGGGCGGAAGGGGGTCTGACATGGGGAGGGACGGGGGCTGACCATGGGGCGGGAGGGGGCTGACATGGGGAGGGACGGGGGCTGACATGGGGCAGGAGGGGGGCTGACATGGGGAGGGAGGGGGGCTGACATGGGGAGGGACGGGGGCTGACATGGAGCGGGAGGGGGGCTGACATGGGGAGGGAGGGGGGCTGACATGGGGAGGGACGGGGGCTGACATGGGGCAGGAGGGGGGCTGACATGGGGAGGGAGGGGGGCTGACATGGGGAGGGAGGGGGGCTGACATGGAGCGGGAGGGGGGCTGACATGGGGAGGGAGGGGGGCTGACATGGGGAGGGAGGGGGCTGACATGGGGCGGGAGGGGGGCTGACATGGGGCGGAAGGGGGGCTGACTTTGGGCGGAAGGGGGTCTGACATGGGGAGGGACGGGGGCTGACATGGGGCGGGAGGGGGCTGACATGGGGAGGGACGGGGGCTGACATGGAGCGGGAGGGGGGCTGACATGGGGAGGGATGGGGGCTGACATGGGGCGGGAGGGCTGACATGGGGAGGGACGGGGCTGACATGGGGCGGGAGGGGTGCTGACATGGGGCGGAAGGGGGGCTGACATGGGGAGGGACGGGGGCTGACATGGGGCGGGGGGGCTGACATGGGGAGGGACGGGGCTGACATGGGGCGGGAGGGGGGCTGACATGGGGCGGAAGGGGGGCTGACATGGGGAGGGACGGGGGCTGACATGGGGCGGAAGGGGGTCTGACATGGGGAGGGACGGGGGCTGACCATGGGGCGGGAGGGGGCTGACATGGGGAGGGACGGGGGCTGACATGGGGCAGGAGGGGGGCTGACATGGGGAGGGAGGGGGGCTGACATGGGGAGGGACGGGGGCTGACATGGAGCGGGAGGGGGGCTGACATGGGGAGGGAGGGGGGCTGACATGGGGAGGGACGGGGGCTGACATGGGGCAGGAGGGGGGCTGACATGGGGAGGGAGGGGGGCTGACATGGGGAGGGAGGGGGGCTGACATGGAGCGGGAGGGGGGCTGACATGGGGAGGGAGGGGGGCTGACATGGGGAGGGAGGGGGGCTGACATGGGGAGGGATGGGCTATTCAGGCAGAGCCCACAATCACAAGACGGGGACCTATAGAAGCTGAGGATGCGACTGAGCAGACAGGGTCAGGGAAGAGTGGGAATGGAGCTGCCCGCATGTGTCTGTGACCATCCGTTGCAGCGGATATCGCCCTTGTTAGAATGTGGAGTGGCAAATTCACAGGTTGTTAATACATAGTATTTATCGCCAACCCTTAGCTGAGCAAACACAAATAAATCATAAAATCAACAGCAACAGATGGGCCTGCTGACAATAAGGACCAAAGCTTGGCAAGGCATATTTTTCGACACACATTTTAGACAGACCATTTGTGGCAAATTCACTGACCCTAATGTGTCTCTCCATCTCTACAGGGTCTTCTGAGAACAACGCCAAGCATAGCGTCTGGCCTCGTTTGGCCAAGAGTGAGAGGGCAATTGAGAGAAAACTGAAGGAGTGAACGAGAGAGAGAGAGAGAGAGAGAGAAGGAACAACAACAAACGTCAAGACAGCAACAAGACAAGGAACAGAGGTGAAATACTGGGCTCAGAGGAGGGAGAAATGGAGAGGGGAAAGTGAGGGAGTGGTGCGGAGAGGGAGGTTTACACACTTCTGGTGTGGGGTCTGACCCAGGGATACGGAGACTGGAACTGTGCACGGTGCTCCTGGTGTGGGTCTGACCCAGGGATACGGAGACTGGAACTGTGCACGGTGCTCCCGTTGTGGGTCTGACCCAGAGATACGGAGACTGGAACTGTGCCTGGTGCTCCTGGTGTGGGTCTGACCCAGGGATACGGAGACTGGAACTGTGCACAGTGTTCCCAGTGTGGGTCTGACCCAGGGATACAGAGACTGGAACTGTGCACGGTGCTCCTGGTGTGGGTCTGACCCAGGGATACAGAGACTGGAACTGTGCACGGTGCTCCCGTTGTGGGTCTGACCCAGAGATACGGAGACTGGAACTGTGCCTGGTGCTCCCGGTGTGGGTCTGACCCAGGGATACGGAGACTGGAACTGTGCACAGTGTTCCCGGTGTGGGTCTGACCCAGAGAAAGGGATACTAGAAATATAAACAAAAAGTGGAAAGCACTCAGCAGGCCAGGCAGCATCTGTGAAGCAGGGAGCTTACATTTCACGTCAGCTGCTGTGGGAAAGAGAAGGGAGCAGATTTGGTGCTGTCAGGAGGTTACAGTCGGAGGAGCTGGGTCCAAGTTGAGGTCGGTAACCAGACATTGCTGAAACTACCTTCCTGACAGGGTGATGGAGGAGTTGGATAGGGCAATCAAAGAAGAGCCATGAAAGGCAGGTCCAGAATGTCTGCGGAAATGGATTCTGAGATAATATTACAAATGTGCGAAAGACAGAAGCCTTGGCCAGTTCCCATTAGTGAGCTGGTTGGAGTCGGAGCCTGCTGTGTGCCCAGGTGGAATGAGGCAGGACCTCAGGACCCAGAGGTGGGGTGGGGATTGGGAACGAAGGATTGACAGAGTCAGGGACACCCAAGGCAGGAGGGCGGGTTGGCAAAGCAGATGGAATATAGAATAGGGAAGTGTTTGGTTAAGTATTTTGGTAGAAAGAATGAAGGCATAGACTACCTTCTTATCAGTCACGAATTCAGTAATTGGAGTTGCAGAATTCCCTTGAGGTAATTTACAGGCTGAGTCAGTGGTGAGGAAGGCAAGTGCAATATTAACATTCATTTTGAGAAGATTAGAATATAAAAGCAAGGATGTAATACTGAGGCTTTATAAGGCATTGGTCTTGTACAGTGAGTATTGTGAGCAGTTTTGGGCCCCTTATCTAAGAAAAGCTGTGCTGGCATTGGAGAGGGTCCAGGTGTGGTTGACAAGAATGATTCTGGGAATGAAAGGGTTAAGGTATAAGGAGTGTTTCATGTCTCAGGGCCTGTACTTGCTCTATTTTAGAATAAATGGGGGGGTGGGATCTATTGAATATTGAAAGGTCTAGATAGTGCGGAGGAGGATTCCTGTAGAGGGGGAGTCTAGGACCGGAGGGCACAGCCTCATAACAAAAAGATATCCCTTAGTACAGAGATAAGGAGGAATTTCTTCAGCCAGAGACTGGTGAACCTGTTGGACTGTGGCGGTCAAGTCATTAGGCTGAGGTTGATAGGTTCTCTGTCAGTTAGGAGGTGAAAGGTTGCAGGGAGAAGGCCAAAGAATGAGGTTGAGAGAGATGATAAATCAGTGGTGTAGACTCGATGGGCTGGATGGTCTGCTTCTGCTCCTCAATCCTACGGTGTAACAGCTTCATAAATCCCTCTATTGTATCTTCTTCCAGCACCACATTCCGGGCACCCGCCACTCACTGTGTAAAAAACTTACCTCCTTTGAACTTCCCCTCTCTCACCTCAGACCTCTTTCCAGAGATTTTGACATCGCCCCTACCGTTCGGGTAAAAACACCCCACCCCACCCTCACTCCCCCCCACTACCACTTCCACTGACCATGAGTGCACGGAGGAACCAACGGTCTGGGCTTCGACCTCAGCAGCCGAGATAGTGTTGCCCTCCCAGTGGCTGCGGTTGCGATGCGACCTGCGCCCAGAGCCGAGCTGAAACCACTCATCTGTGAAGTATTGGTGTATGAGTGTACAATGCCGTTATCACCAACTGATTAGAGGTGGGCCAGAGAACATCCATTGATTCAACCACCCACACGCACTGTTGTGCCTCAGTCTGGCTGAACAAACAGCCGCTTATTAACCAATTCCTGCTGCCAGGGGGTCAGTGTGGGGACTGGAGACACCCCAATGGGGTGCACACTCCCTCACTCAGGAGTGGGTCACCAACAAACAAGGAGGAGTATATGGCAAGTGTCGGGGAGTAGGCTGGGCAGGCTGGGTAGGCAGAGGGTAGTGAGGGCAGGAGGGATAGAGAGGAGGGAGTGCTGTGCTGTGAAAGAAGATCACTCAACACCTCCTCTCACTAATTACAGAGTCAGACACAGAGTGAAGCTCCCTCCACACTGTCCAATCACACACTCCCAGGGTCAGACAGAGTGAAGCACACCCCGCCCTCTTCTATCACTCAATCCTGGGGTCAGACACACAGTGGTGCTCCCTCCACATTGTCCAAACACACATTCATGAGATCAGACACCCTCCACACTGACCCATCACTCAGTACAAGGGTCAGATACAGAGTGAATCTCCCTCCACACCATCCCATCAACCACTACCAAGATCAGACATTGAATGAAACTCACCTCACACTATCGGAACACTCTCGACCGGGGTCAGACACAGAGCTAATAACACTTCACTCCATCCCATCACATACCCCCAGAATCAGGTACAGAGTGAAGAATGCATGGTCCAGGTCTCAGTGATCCTGAGGCATCTGTGGGTGTGTGGAGTCCCGTGATCCTGAGGGATCTGTGGGTGTGTGGAGTCCCGTGATCCTGAGGGATCTGTGGGTGTCTGTAGTCTCCCGAGTGATCCTGAGGGATATGTGCGTGTGTAGAGTGTCCTGAGTGATCCCGAGGGATCTATGGGTGTGTGTAGTCCCAAGTGATCCTGAGGGATCTGTGGGTGTGTAGAATCCCGAGTGAACCTGAGGGATCTGTAGGTGTGTGTAGTCCCATGATCCTGAGGGATCTGTGGGTGTGTGTAGTTTCCCATGTAATCCTGAGGGATCTGTGGGTGTGTGGACTGTCCCGAGTGACCCTGAGGGATCTGTGGTCTGTGCAGTGTCCCGAGTGATCCAGAGGGATCTGTGGGTCTGTTAGTCCTGAGGGATCCGTGGATGTGTGGAGTTCTGACTGATCCTGAGGGATCTGTGGGTGTGTGGAGTCTCCCGTGATCCTGAAAGATCGGTGGGTGGGTGTAGTCCCGAGTTATCCTGAGGGATCTGTGGGTGTATGGAGTCCTGAGTGATCCTGAGGGATCTGTGGGTGTGTGGAGTCCCGTGTGATCTGAGGGATCTGTGGGTATGTAGAGTGTCCCATGATCCTGAGGGATCTGTGGGTGTGTGGAGTCCCGAGTGATCCTGAGGGATCAGTGAGTGTGTGCATTGTCCCGAGATCCTGAAGGATCTGTGAGTGTGTGGAGTGTCCCGATTGATCCTGAGGGATCTGTGGGTGTGTGGAGTCCAGAGTGATCCTGAGGGATCTGTGGGTGTGTGGAGTCCCGAGTGATCCTGAGGGATCTGTGGCTGTGTAGAGTCCCGAGTGATCCTGATGGATCTGTGGGTGTATGGAATCCTGAGTAATCCTGAGGGATCTGTGGGTGTGTGGAGAGTCCCGACTGATCCTGAGGGATCTGTGGCAGTGAGGAGTCCCGAGTGATCCTGAGGATTCTGTGGGTGCGTTGAGTGTCCCATGATCATGAGGGATCAGTGGGTGTATGGAATCCAGAGTGCACCTGAGGGATCTGTGCGTGTGGAGAGTTCTGAGTGATCCTGAGGGATCTGTGGGTGTATGGAATCCCAAGTGATCCTGAGGGATCTGTGGATGTATGGAGTCCCAAGTGATCCTGAGAGATCTGTGGGTGTGTGTAGTGTCCCGTGATTCTGTGGGATCTGTGGGTGTGTGGAGTCCGAGTGATCTTGAAGGATCGGTGGGTATGTGTAGTGTTCCGTGATCCTGACAGATCTGTGGGTGTGTGGAGTGTCCTGAGTGATCTTGAGGGATCGGTGGGTGGGTGTAGTCCCGTGATCCTGAGGGATCTGCATGTATGTGTAGTTTTCCGAGTGATCATAGGGATCTGTGGATGTGTGGAGTCCCGAGTCATCCTGAGGGATCTGTGGGTGTGTGGTTTGTCCCAAGTGATCCTGAGGGATCTGTGGGGGGGGGGGTTAGTTCCGAGTGATCCTGAGGGATCTGTGGGTGTGTGAAGTCCTCAGTGACCCTGAGGGATTAGTGGTCTGTGCAGTGTCCCGAGTGATCCAGAGGGATCTGTGGGTCTGTTAGTCCCGAGTAATCCTGAGGGAACCGTGGGTGTGTGGAGTTCCGAGTCATCCTGAGGGAGCTGTGGGTGTGTGGAGTCTCCCGTGATCCTAATAGATATGTATGTGTGTGGAGTCCCGAGTGATCCTGAGGGATCTGTAGAGGTATGGAGTCCCAAGTGATCCTGAGGGATCTGTGGGTGTGTGGAGTCCCGAGTGATTTGAGGGATCTGTGGGTGTGTAGATTGTCCCATGATCCTGAGGGAACTGTGGGTATGTGTAGTCCCGAGTGTGCCGGAGGGATCTGTGGGTGGTGGAATCCCGAGTGATCCTAAGGGATCAGTGAGTGTGTGGATTGTCCCGAAATCCTGAAGGATCTGTGGGTGTGTGGAGTGTCCTGATTGATTCTGAGGAATCTGTGGGTGTGTGGAGTGTCCCGAGTAATCCTGAGGGATCTGTGGCTGTGTAGAGTCCCGAGTGATCCTGAGGGATCTGTGGGTGTGTCGAATCCCGAGTAATCCTGAGGGATCTGTGGCTGTGTAGAGTCCCGAGTGATCCTGATGGATCTGTGGGTGTATGGAATCCTGAGTAATCCTGAGGGATCTGTGGGTGTGTGGAGAGTCCCGACTGATCCTGAGGGATCTGTGGCAGTGAGGAGTCCCGAGTGATCCTGAGGATTCTGTGGGTGCATTGAGTGTCCCATGATCATGAGGGATCAGTGGGTGTATGGAATCCAGAGTGCACCTGAGGGATCTGTGTGTGTGGAGAGTTCTGAGTGATCCTGAGGGATCTGTGGGTGTATGGAATCCCAAGTGATCCTGAGGGATCTGTGGATGTATGGAATCCCAAGTGATCCTGAGGGATCTGTGGATGTATGGAATCCAGAGTGCACCTGAGGCATCGGTGGGTGTATGGAGTCCCGAGTGATCCTGAGGGATCTGTGGATGTGTGGAGTCCCGACTGATCCTGAGGGATCAGTGAATGTGTAGAGTGTCCCGTGATCCTGAGGGAACTGTGGGTTTGTGTAGTCCCGAGTGATCCTGAGGGTTCTGTGGGTGTGTTGAGTGTCCCGTAATCATGAGGGTTCAGTGGGTGTATGGAATCCAGAGTGATCCTGAGGGATCTGTGGGTGTGTGGAGTGTCCCAAATAATCCTGAGGGATCTGTGGCCGTGTAGAGTCCCGAGTGATCCTGAGGGATCTGTGGGTGTATGGAATCCAGAGTGCACCTGAGGGATCTGTGAGTGTGTAGAGTCCCGAGCGATCCTGAAGGATCTGTGGGTGTGTGGAGTCCCGAGTGATCCTGAGGGATCTGTGGCTGTATGGAATACCGAGTGATCCTGAGGGATCTGTGGCAGTGAGGAGTCCCGAGTGATCCTGAGGGTTCTGTGGGTGTGTTGAGTGTCCCGTAATCATGAGGGTTCAGTGGGTGTATGGAATCCAGAGTGATCTTGAGGGATCTCTGGGTGTGTGGATTGTCCCGAGTTATCCTGAGGGATCTGTGTGTGTGTGTGTACTCCTGCAAGATCCTGCGGGATCTGTGGGTGTGTGTTGTCCCGAGTGATCCTGAGATATCTGTGGATATGTGGAGTCCCGAGTGACCCTGAGGGATCTGTGGTCTGTGCAGTGTCCGAGTGATCCAGAGGGATCTGTGGTTCTGTTAGTCCCGAGTGATCCTGAGGGATCCGTGGGCGTGTGGAGTTCCGACTGATCCTGAGGGACCTGTGGGTGTGTGGAGTCTCCCGTGATCCTGAGAGATCAGTGGGTGTGTGGATTTGCGAGTAATCATGAGGGATCTGTGGGTGTGTGTAGTCCCGAGTGATCCTGAGGGATCTGTGAGTGTATGGAGTCCCGAGTGATCTGAGAGATCTATGGGTGTGTAGAGTGTCCCGTGATCCTGAGGGAACTGAGTGTCTGTGTAGTCCCGAGTGATCCTGAGGGATCAGTGACTGTGTGGATTGTCCCGAGATCCTGAAGGATCTGTGGGTGTGTGGAGTGTCCCCATTGATCCTGAGGGATCTGTGGGTTGTGTGGAGTGCCGAGTGATCCTGAGGGATCCGTGGGCGTGTGGAGTTCCGACTGATCCTGAGGGACCTGTGGGTGTGTGGAGTCTCCCGTGATCCTGAGAGATCAATGGGTGTGTGGATTTGCGAGTAATCATGAGGGATCTGTGGGTGTGTGTAGTCCCGAGTGATCCTGAGGGATCTGTGGGTGTGTGGAGTCTGAGTGCTCCTGAAGGATCTGTGGGTGTGTGTAGTCCCGAGTGATCCTGAGGGATCTGTGGATGTGTGGAGTCCCGAGTGACCCTGAGGGATCTGTGGTCTGTGCAGTGTCCCGAGTGATCCAGAGGGATCTTTGGGTGTGTGGAGTCTCCCATGATCCTGAGAGATCGGTGGGTGTGTGGAATCCCGAGTAATCATGAGGGATCTGTGGGTGTGTGTAGTCCCGAGTTATCCTCAGGGATCTGTGGGTGTATGGAGTCCCGAGTGATCTGAGAGATCTATGGGTGTGTCGAGTGTCCCGTGATCCTGAGGGAACTGAGGGTCAGTGTAGTCCCGAGTGATCCTGAGGGATCAGTGACTGTGTGGATTGTCCCAAGATCCTGAAGGATCTGTGGGTGTGTGGAGTGTCCCGATTGATCCTGAGGGATCTGTGGGTTGTGTGGAGTGCCGAGTGATGCTGAGGGATCTGTGGGTGTGTAGAGTCCCGAGTGATCCTGATGGATCTGTGGGTGTATGGAATCCCGAGTAATCCTGAGGGATCTGTGGGTGTGCCAAGAGTCCTGAGTGATCCTGAGGGATCTGTGGGTGTATGGAATCCAGAGTGCACCTGAGGGATCTGTGGGTGCGTGGAGTCCCGAGTGATCCTGAAGGATCTGTGGGTGTGTGGAATCTCGAGTGATCCTAAGGCATCTGTGGGTGTGTGGTGTGTCCCGTTTTGGTGAAAATCTGTGGGTGTGGGGAGTGTCCAGTGATCCTGAGGGATCTGTGGGTGTGTGGATTCCTGAGTGATCCTGAGGGATCTGTGGGTGCATTGAGTGTCCCATGATCATGAGGGATCAGTGGGTGTATGGAACCCAGAGTGCACCTGAGAGATCTGTGGGTGTGTGGAGTTCTGAGTGATCCTGAAGGATCTGTGGGTGTGTGGAGTCCTGAGTGATCCTGAGGGATCTGTGGCAGTGAGGAGTCCCGAGTGATCATGAGGGTTCAGTGGGTGTATGGAATCCAGAGTGATCTTGAGGGATCTGTGTGTGTGTGTGGGGTGTCCCATGATTCTGTGGGATCTGTGGGTGTATGTAGTCCCGCAAGATCCTGCGGGATCTGTGGGTGTGTGTAGTCCTGAGTGATCCTGAGGGATCTGTGGAGGTATGGAGTCCCAAGTGATCCTGAGGGATCTGTGGGTGTGTGGAGTGTTTTGAGTGATCTTGAGGGATCTTTGGGTGTGTGGAGTCCCGTGATCCTGAGAGATCCGTGGGTATGTGGACTCCCGACTGATCCTGATGGATCGCTGAGTGGGTGTAGTCCCGTGATCCTGAGGGATCTGTGGATGTGTGGAGAGTTCCGATTAATCCTGAGGGACCTGTGGGTGTGTTGAGTGTCCCGTGATCATGAGGGATCAGTGGATGTATGGAATCCAGATGCACCTGAGGGATCTGTGGGTGTGTGGAGTCCCGAGTAATACTGAGGGATCTGTGGGTATATGGAGTCCCGAGTGATCCTCAGGGATCTGAGGAGGTATGGAGTCCCAAAAGATCCTGAGGGATCTGTGGGTGTGTGTAGTCCTGAGTGATCCTGAGGGATCTATGGGTCTGTGTAGTCCCGAGTGATCCTGAGGGATCTGTGGGTGTGTGGAATCGCGAGTGATCCTAAGGCATCAATGGGTGTGTGGTGTGTCCTGTGTTCGTGAAAATCTGTGGGTGTGTGGAGTGTCCCGTGATCCTGAGGGATCTGAGTGTGTGTGGATTCCCGAGTGATCCTGAGGGATCTGTGAGTGTGAGGAGTGTCCCGAGTGTGAGAGAGAGGGAATGTGTGTGTGAGAGAGAGAGAGGGAGTGTGTGTGTGAGAGAGAGGGAGTGTATGTGTGAGAGAGATAGGGAATGTGTGTGTGAGAGAGGGAGGGAATGTGTGTGTGAGAGAGAGAGAGGGAATGTGTGTGTTAGAGAGACAGGGAGTTTGTGTGTGTGACAGAGAGGGAGAGTGTGTGTGTGTGAGAGAGAGGGAGAATATGTGTGTGAGGGAGAGAGGGAATGTGAGTGTTTGTGTGAGAGAGAGAGGGAGTGTGTGTGTGTCTGTGTGTGTGTGTGTGTGTGTCTGTGTGAGAGAGAGAGAGGGAGTGTGTGTGTGAGAGAGAGGGAGTTTATGTGTGAGAGAGAGAAAGTGCGTGTGAGAGAGAGAGAGAGAGGGAATCTGTGAGAGATCAGGAGTGTGTGTGTGTGAGAGAGAGAGAGAGAGAGGGAATCTGTGAGAGATCAGGAGTATGTGTGTGAGAGAGAGAGAGAGGGAATGTCTCTGAGAGAGAGAGAGGGAGTGTGTGTGAGAGAGAGGGGAATGCATGTGTGAGAGAGAGGGAATGTGTATGTGAGGGAGATAGGGAGTGTGTGTGAGAGAGAGAGCTGAAATGTGTGTGTGAGAGAGAGAAAGAGTGTGTGTATGAGAGTTAGAGGGATTGTGTGTGTGAAAGAGAGAGGGAATGTGTGTGTGAGAGAGAGAGGGAATATGTGTGTGTGTGTGAGAGAGAGAGAGGGAATGTGTGTATGAGAGTTAGAGGGACTGTGTGTGTGAGAGAGAGATAGAGGGAATGTGTGTGAGAGAGAGATAGAGGGAATGTGTGTGTGTGTGAGAGAGAGGGAATGTGTGTGTGTGTGAGAGAGAGGGAATGTGAATGTGAGTGAAAGAGGGTATCTGTGTGTCTGTGACAGAGAGAGGGAATGTGTGTGTCTGAGAGAGAGAGGGAATGTGTGTGTGTGAGAGAGAGAGAGGGAATGTATGTGTAAGAGATTGAGGGAATGTGTGTGTGAGAGAGACGGAGGGAATGTGTGTGTGAGAGAGAGAGGGAATTTGTGTGTGAGAGAGAGAGGGAATGTGTGTGCATATGTGTGTGAGGACAGTGAGTGTGTGTGTGTGAGAGAGAGGGGGAATGCATGTGTGAGAGAGAGAGAGGGAATGTGTGTGTGTGTGAGAGAGAGAGAGAGGGGGAGTGTGTGTGTGAGAGAGAGAAGCAATGTGTGTGTCTGAGAGAGAGAGAGAGAGGGAATGTGTGTGCGTGACAGAGAGGGAGTGTGTGCGAGAGAGAGAGGGAATGTGTGTGTGTATGAGAGAGAGAGGGGAGAGTGTGTGTGAGAGAGAGGGGGAATGTGTGTGTGAGAGACAGAGGGAATGTGTGTGTGTGAGAGAGAGAGAGAATGTGTGTGTGAGAGAGACAGAGGGAATGTCTGTGTGTGAGAGAGAGAGAGGAAATGTGTGTGTGAGAGAGAGAGGGAATGTGTGTGTGTGTGAGAGAGAGAGGGAATGTGTGTGTGAGAGAGAGAGGGAATGTGTGTGTGTGTGTGAGAGAGAGAGAGAGGAAATGTGTGTGTGTGAGAGAGAGAGGGAATGTGTGTCTGTGAGAGAGGGAGTGTGTGTGTGTGAGTGAGAGAGGGAAAGTGTGTCTGTGAGAGAGAGAGGGGGAGTGTGTGTATGAGAGTTAGAGGGTCTGTGTGTGTGAGAGAGACAGAGAAGGAATGTGTGTGTGAGAGAGAGAGAGAAGGAAAGTGTGAAGGAAAGAAGTGTGTGTGAGAGAGAGAGTGTGTGTGTGTGTGTGTGAAGTGTGTGTGTGAGAGAGAGAGGGAATGTGTGCGTGTGTGAGAGAGAGGGAATGTGAGTGTGTGTGAGAGAGAGGGAATGTGTGTGTGTGAGAGAGAGAGGGAATGTGTGCGTGTGTGAGAGAGAGGGAATGTGTGTGTGTGTGAGAGAGAGGGAATGTGAGTGTGTGTGAGAGAGGGAATGTGTGTGTGAGAGAGAGAGAGGGAATTGTGTGTGAGGGAGAGAGAATGGGAATGTGTGTGAGAGAGAGAGGGAAAGAGTGTGTGTGTGTGTGTGTGAGAGAGACAGAGGGAATGTGTGTGTGAGAGAGAGAGGAAATATGTGTCTGTGAGGGTGAGAGAGGGAGTGTGTGTGTGTGAAAGAGAGAGAGTGTGTGTGTGTGAGAGAGAGAGAGGGAATGTGTGTGTGTGAGAGAGAGAGGGAATGTGTGTGTGTGAGAGACAGGGAGTGTGTGTGAGAGAAAGAAAGAGAGGGAGTGTGTGTGTGAGAGAGAGAGGGAATGTGTGAGAGACAGGGAGTGTGTGTGAGAGAGTTAGAGGGTCTGTGTGTGTGTGAGAGAGAGAGGGAATGTGTATGTGAGTGTGTGTGTGTGTGTGTGTGTGTGTGTGTGAGAGAGAGGGGGCAATGTGTGTCTGTGAGGGAGAGAGGGTGTGTGTGTGTGTGAGAGAGAGAGAGAGGGAATGTGTGTGTGTGAGAGAGAGAGGGAATGTGTGTGTGTGAGTGAAAGAGGGAATGTGTGTGTTTGAGAGAAGGAGTGTGCCTGTGAGACAGAGAGAGAGGGAATGTGTGTGAGAGAGAGAGTGGGAATGTCTGTGTGAGAGAGAGAGGGAATGTGTGTGTGAGAGAGAGAGGGAATGTCTGTGTGAGAGAGAGAGGGAATGTGTGTGTGTGAGAGAGAGGGAGGGAGTGTGTGTGTGAGAGAGAGAGGGAATGTGTGTGTGAGAGAGAGAGAGGGAATGTGTGTGTGAGAGAGAGAGAGGGAATGTGTGTGTGTGAGAGAGAGAGAGGGAATTGTGTGTGTGAGAGAGAGGGGGAGTATATGTGTGTGAGAGAGAGAGGGAATGTGTGTGTGTGTGAGAGAGAGGGAAAGTGTGTGTGTGAGAGTGTGTGTGTGTGTGTGTGAGAGAGAGAGAGGGAATGTGTGTTTGAGAGATAGAGAGAGGGAATGTGTGTGTATGTGTGAGAGAGAGAGAGAAGGAATGTGTGTGTGTGAGAGTTAGAGGGTCTGTGTGTGTGTGAGAGAGAGAGAGGTGGCAAAGTGTGTCTGTGAGAGAGAGAGGGAGTGTGTGTATGAGAGTTAGAGGGTCTGTGTGTGTGTGAGAGAGAGAGAGGGAATGTGTGTTTGAGAGATAGAGAGAGGGAATGTGTGTGTATGTGTGAGAGAGAGAGAGAAGGAATGTGTGTGTGTGAGAGAGAGAGGATTGTGTGTGCGAGAGAGAGAGAGGGAATATATGTGTCCGAGAGAGAGCGGGAATGTGTGTGTGTGTGAGAGAGAGACAAAGTGTGTGTGTGTGAGAGAGTGTGTGTGTGTGTGTCTGTGAGTGTGTGTGTGTGTGAGAGAGAGAGAGACAGAGGGAATGTGTGTGTGAGAGAGAGAGGAAATATGTGTCTGTGAGGGAGAGAGGGCGTGTGTGTGTGTGAGAGAGAGGGAGGAAATATGTGTGTGTGAGAGAGATAGAAGGAATGTGTGTGTCTGAGAGAGAGGGAGTTTATGTGTGAGTGAGAGAGAGGGAAAGTGTGTCTGTGAGAGAGAGAGGGAGTGTGTGTATGAGAGTTAGAGGGAATGTGTGTGTGTGAGAGAGAGAGAGGGAATGTGTGTGTCTGAGAGAGAGAGGGAATGTGTGTGTGTGAGAGAGAGAGTGGGAATGTGTGTGTGTGTGAGAGAGAGGGAATGTGTGTGTGAGAGAGAGAGGGAATGTGTGTGTCTGAGAGAGAGAGGGAATGTGTGCGTGTGTGAGAGAGAGAGGAAATGTGTGTGTGAGACAGAGAGGGAATGTGTGTGTGAGAGAGACAGGGAGTTTGTGTGAGAGAGAGAGAGAGGGAATATATGTGTCTGAGAGAGAGCGGGAATGTGTGTGTGTGAGAGAGAGAGGGAAAGTGTGTGTGAGAGAGAGTGTGTGTGTGTGTGTGTGAGAGAGAGAGACAGAAGGAATGTGTGTGTGAGAGAGAGAGGAAATATGTGTCTGTGAGGGAGAGAGAGGGAGTGTGTGTGAGAGAAAGAGAGGGAGTGTGTGTGTGAGAGAGAGAGAGGGGAATGTGTGTGTGTGAGAGAGAGAGCGAGTGTATGTGTGTGAGTGAAAGAGGGAATGTGTGTGTTTGAGAGAGGGAGTGTGTGTGAGAGAGAGAGGGAATCTGTGACAGAGAAGGTGTGTGTGTGTGAGAGAGATAGAGGGAATGTGTGTGTGTGAGAGAGAGAGGGAATGTGTGTATGAGAGAGAGAGGGAATATGTGTATGAGAGAGACAGAGTGAATGTCTGTATGTATGAGAGAGAGAGGGAATGTGTGTGTGAGAGAGAGAGCGGGAATGTGTGTGTGTCTGAGAGAGAGAGGGAAAGTGTGTGTGTGACAGAGAAAGAGGGAATGTGTGTTTGTGTGAAAACTGAGAGGGAATGTGTGCATGAGAGAGAGAGGGAATGTGTGTGTGTCTGTCAGAGAGAGAGAGAGGGAATATGTGTGTGTGAGAGAGAGAGGGAATGTGTGTGTGTGTGAGAGAGAGAGAGGGAATGTGTGTGTGAGAGAGAGAGGGAATGTGTGTGTGTGAGAGAGTGAATGTGTGTGTGAGAGAGAGGGAATGTGTGTGTGTGAGAGAGAGAGAGGGAATGTGTGTGTGTGTGAGAGAGAGAGAGAGGGAATGTGTGTGTGTGAGAGAGAGAGAGAGGGATGTGTGTGTGAGAGAGAGAGACAGAGGGGGAAAGTGTGTGCGTGAGAGAAAGGGAGAGAGTGTGTGTGTGAGAGAGGGAGAGAGAGGGAGTGTGTGTGTCTGTGAGAGAGAGAAGGAATGTGTGTGTGTGAGAGAGAGAGGGAGTGTGTGTGTGAGAGAGACAGAGGGAATGTGTGTGTGAGAAAGAGAGGGAATGTGTGTATGTGAGTTAGAGGGACTGTGAGTTAGAGAGAGAGGGAATGTGTGTGTGAGAGAGAGAGAGGGAATGTGTGTGTGAGAGAGAGAGGGAGTGTGTGTGTGAGAGAGACAGAGGGAATGTGTGTGTGAGAAAGAGAGGAATGTGTGTATGTGAGTTAGAGGGACTGTGTGTGTGAGAGAGAGAGGGAATGTGTGTGTGAGAGAGGGGGAATGTGTGTGTGAGAGAGAGAGAGAGGGAATGTGTTTGTGAGAGAAAGAGGGTATCTGTGTGTCTGTGACAGAGAGAGGGAATGTGTGTGTCTGAGAGAGAGAGAGAGGGAATGTGTGTGTGAGAGAGAGAGGGAATGTGTGTGTGAGAGAGAGAGGGAATGTGTGTGTGAGAGAGACAGAGGGAATGTGTGTGTGTGAGAGAGAGGGAATGTGTGTGTGAGAGAGACAGAGGGAATGCGTGTGTGTGTCAGAGAGAGGGAATGTGTGTGTCTGTGACAGAGAGAGGGAATGTGTGTGTGTGAGAGAGAGAGTGGGAAAGTGTGTGTGTATGAGAGAAAGAGACTATCTGTGTGTCTGTGACAGAGAGAAGGGAATGTGTGTGTCTGAGAGAGAGAGGGAATGTGTGTGTGAGAGAGAGAGGGAATGTGTGTGTGAGAGAGAGAGAGGGAATGTGTGTGTGTTTGCAAGAGGGAGTGTGTGTGTGAGAGAGAGAGGGAATGTGTGTGTGAGAGAGAGAGGGAATGTGTGTGTGAGAGAGAGAGAGGGAATGTGTGTGTGAGAGAGAGAGGGAGTGTGTGTGTGTGTGAGAGAGAGAGAGGGAATGTGTGTGTGAGAGAGAGAGGGTATCTGTGTGTCTGTGACAGAGAGAAGGAATGTGTGTGTGTGAGAGAGAGAGGGAATGTGTGTGTGAGAGAGAGAGAGGGGGCATGTGTGTGTGAGAGAGAGAGGGAATGTGTGTGTGACAGAGACAGAGGGAATGCGTGTGTGTGTGAGAGAGAGGGAATGTGTGTATGTGAGTTAGAGGGACTGTGTGTGTGAGAGAGAGAGTTTATGTGTGAGAGAGAGAGAGAGGGAATATGTGTGTGTGAGAGAGAGAGGGAGTGTGTGTGTGAGAGAGACAGAGGGAATGTGTGTGTGAGAGAGAGGGAATGTGTGTGTGAGAGAGAGGGAGTGTGTGTGTGTGAGAGAGAGAGAGAGGGAATGTGTGTGTGTGTGAGAGAGAGAGGGAATGTGTGTCTGAGAGAGAGAGAAGGAATGTGTGTGTGAGAGAAAGAGGGTATCTGTGTGTCTGTGACAGAGAGAGGGAATGTGTGTGTCTGAGAGAGAGAGGGAATGTGTGTGTGAGAGAGAGAGAGGGAATGTGTGTGTGAGAGAGGGAGGGAATGTGTGTGTGACAGAGACAGAGGGAATGCGTGTGTGTGTGAGAGAGAGGGAATGTATGTGTGACAGAGACAGAGGGAATGCGTGTGTGTGTCAGAGAGAGGGAATGTGTGTGTGACAGAGACAGAGGGAATGTGTGTGTGTGTCAGAGAGAGGGAATGTGTGTGTGAGAGAGAGGGACTGTGTGTGTGTGAGAGAGAGAGGGAATGTGTGTGTGTGTGAGAGAGAGAGGGAATGTGTGTGTGTGAGAGAGAGAGAGGGAATGTGTGTGTGTGTTTAAAATTATAGGGAATGTGTGTGTGAGAGAGAGAGGGAATGTGTGTGTGTGAGAGAGAGAGAGGGAATATGTGTGTGTGAGAGAGAGGGAGTGTGTGTGTGAGAGAGAGAGGGAGTGTGTGTGTGAGAGAGAGAGGGAATGTGTGTGTGAGAGAGAGAGAGGGAATGTGTGTGTGTCTGAGAGAGAGGGGGAATGTGTGTGTGTGAGAGAGAAACAGAGAATGTGTGTTTGTGTGAGAGAGAGAGGGAATGTGTGTGTGAGAGAGACAGAGGGAATGTGTGTGTGAGAGAGAGAGGGAATGTGTGTGTGTGAGAGAGAGGGAATGTGTGTGTGAGAGAGAGAGAGGGAATGTGTGTGTGAGAGAGACAGAGGGAATGTGTGTGTGTGTGAGAGAGAGGGAATGTGTGTGTGAGAGAGAGAGAGGGAATGTGTGTGTGTGTGAGAGAGAGAGGGAATGTGTGTGTGAGAGAGAGAGGGAATGTGTGTGTGTGAGAGAGAGAGGGAATGTGTGCATGTGAGTTAGAGGGACTGTGTGTGTGAGAGAGAGAGAGGGAGTGTGTGTGTGAGAGAGACAGAGGGAATGTGTGTGTGAGAGAGAGAGGGAATGTGTGTGTGAGAGAGAGAGGGAATGTGTGTGTGAGAGAGAGAGGGAGTGTGTGTGTGAGAGAGAGAGAGGGAATATGTGTGTGTGAGAGAGAGAGGGAGTGTGTGTGTGAGAGAGACAGAGGGAATGTGTGTGTGAGAGAGAGGGAATGTGTGTGTGTGAGTTAGAGGGACTGTGTGTGTGAGAGAGAGAGGGAATGTGTGTGTGAGAGAGAGAGGGAATGTGTGTGTGGGAGAGAGAGAGAGGGAATGTGTGTGTGAGAGAAAGAGAGTATCTGTGTGTCTGTGACAGAGAGAAGGAACGTGTGTATCTGAGAGAGAGAGGGAATGTGTGTGTGAGAGAGAGAGAGGGAATGTGTGTGTGTGTGAGAGAGAGAGGGAATATGTGTGTGTGAGAGAGGGAGGGAATATGTGTCTGTGAGAGAGAGAGAGTTTATGTGTGAGAGAGAGAGAGGGAGTGTGTGTGTGAGAGAGACAGAGGGAATGTGTGTGTGAGAGAGAGAGAGGGAATGTGTGTGTGTGAGTTAGAGGGAGTGTGTGTGTGAGAGAGAGAGAGTTTGTGTGTGAGAGAGAGAGAGGGAATATGTGTGTGTGAGGGAGGGAGGGAGTGTGTGTGTGAGAGAGACAGAGGGAATGTGTGTGTGAGAAAGAGGGAATGTGTGTATGTGAGTTAGACGGACTGTGTGTGTGAGAGAGAGAGAGGGAATGTGTGTGTGAGAGAGGGGTAATGTGTGTGTGTGAGAGAGAGAGAGGAAATGTGTTTGTGAGAGAAAGAGAGTATCTGTGTGTCTGTGACAGAGAGAAGGAATGTGTGTATCTGAGAGAGAGAGGGAATGTGTGTGTGAGAGAGAGAGGGAATGTGTGTGTGTGAGAGAGAGGGAGTGTGTGTGTGAGATAGAGGATGAATCTGTGAGAGAGAAGGAGTGTGTGTGTGAGAGAGAGAGGGAATGTGTGTGTGTGTGAGAGAGAGAGTGAATGTGTGTGTGAGAGAGAGAGGGAATATGTGTGTATGAGAGAGAGGGAGTGTGTGTGTGTGTGAGAGAGAGAGGAAATGTGTGTGTGAGAGAGAGAGAGGGAATGTGTGTGTGAGAGAGAGAGAGGGAATGTGTGTGTGAGTGAGAGAGAGAGGGAATGTGTGTGTGAGTGAGAAAGAGGGAATGTGTGTGTGAGAGAGACAGAGGGAATGTGTGTGTGTGTGAGAGAGAGAGGGAATGTGTGTGTGAGAGAGAGAGGGAATGTGTGTGTGAGAGAGAGAGCGGGAATGTGTGTGTGTCTGAGAGAGAGAGGGAAAGTGTGTGTGTGACAGAGAAAGAGGGAATGTGTGTGTGTGTGAAAAATGAGAGGGAATGTGTGTGAGAGAGAGAGAGGGAATGTGTGTGTGTGTGAGAGAGGGAGTGTGTGTGAGAGAGAGAGAGGGAATATGTGTGTGTGTGAGAGAGAGAGGGAATGTGTGTGTGTGAGAGAGAGAGGGAGTGTGTGTGTGAGAGAGAGGGAATCTGTGACAGAGAAGGAGTGTGCGTGTGAGAGAGAGAGGGAATGTGTGTGAGAGAGATAGGGAGTGTGTGTGTGAGAGAGAGAGAGGGAATGTGTGTGTGTGAGAGAGAGTGAATGTGTGTGTGAGAGAGAGAGAGGGAATGTCTGTGTGTGTGAGAGAGAGAGGGAATGTGTGTGTGAGAGAGAGAGGGAATGTGTGTGTGTCTGAGAGAGAGGGAATGTGTGCATGTGAGTTAGAGGGACTGTGTGTGTGAGAGAGAGGGGGAATGTGTGTATGAGAGAGACAGAGGGAATGTCTGTGTGTGAGAGAGAGAGAGGGAATGTGTGTGTGAGAGAGAGAGGGAATGTGTGTGTGAGAGAGAGAGAGGGAGTGTGTGTGTGAGAGAGGGAGAGGGAATGTGTGTGTGAGAGAGAGAGAGGGAATGTGTGTGTGTGAGAGAAAGAGGGAATGTGTGTGTTTGAGAGAGGGAGTGTGTGTGTGAGAGAGAGAGAGGAAGGGAATGTGTGTGTGAGAGAGAGAGAGGGAGTGTGTGTGTGAGAGAGAGAGAGAGGGAATGTGTGTGTGAGAGAGAGGGAATGTGTGTGTGTGAGAGAGGGAGTGTGTGTGTGTGTGTGTGTGAGTGAGAGAGAGAGAGGAATGTGTGTGTGAGAGAGGGGGAATGTGTGTGTGGGAGAGAGAGAGAGGGAATGTGTTTGTGAGAGAAAGAGAGTATCTGTGTGTCTGTGACAGAGAGAAGGAACGTGTGTATCTGAGAGAGAGAGGGAATGTGTCTGTGAGAGAGAGAGTGGGAATGTGTGTGTGTGTGAGAGAGAGAGGGAATATGTGTGTGTGAGAGAGGGAGGGAATATGTGTGTGTGAGAGAGAGAGAGTTTATGTGTGAGAGAGAGAGAGGGAGTGTGTGTGTGAGAGAGACAGAGGGAATGTGTGTGTGAGAGAGAGAGGGAATGTGTGTATGTGAGTTAGAGGGACTGTGTGTGTGAGAGAGAGAGAGTTTATGTGTGAGAGAGAGAGAGGGAATATGTGTGTGTGAGGGAGGGAGGGAGTGTGTGTGTGAGAGAGACAGAGGGAATGTGTGTGTGAGAGAGAGGGAATGTGTGTATGTGAGTTAGACGGACTGTGTGTGTGAGAGAGAGAGAGGGAATGTGTGTGTGAGAGAGAGGTAATGTGTGTGTGTGAGAGAGAGAGAGGAAATGTGTGTGTGTGAGAGAGAGAGTATGTGTGTGTGTGTGAGAGAGAGAGGGAATGTCTGTGTGAGAGAAAGAGAGGGAGTGTGTGTGTGTGTGAGAGAGAGAGAGGGAATGTGTGTGTGTGAGAGAGAGAGCGAGTGTATGTGTGTGAGTGAAAGAGGGAATGTGTGTGTTTGAGAGAAGGAGTGTGCGTGTGAGACAGAGAGAGAGGGAATGTGTGTACAGAGAAGGTGTGTGCGTGTGTGAGAGAGAGAGAGAGAGAGAGGGAATGTGTGTGTGAGTGAGAGAGAGTTAATGTGTGTGAGAGAGAGAGATAGAGGGAATGTGTGTGTGAGTGAGAGAGAGAGGGAATGTGTGTGTGAGAGAGACAGAGGGAATGTGTGTGTGATAGAGAGAGAGAGAGGGAATGTGTGTATGAGAGAGACAGAGGGAATGTCTGTGTGTGTGAGAGAGAGAGGGAATGTGTGTATGAGAGAGAGAGGGAATGTGTGTGTGAGAGAGAGAGCGGGAATGTGTGTGTGTCTGAGAGAGAGAGGGAAAGTGTGTGTGTGACAGAGAAAGAGGGAATGTGTGTTTGTGTGAAAACTGAGAGGGAATGTGTGTGAGAGAGAGAGAGGGAATGTGTGTGTGTGTGAGAGAGGGAGTTTATGTGAGAGAGAGAGAGAGGGAATAATGTGTGTGTGTGAGAGAGAGAGGGAATGTGTGTGTGTTAGAGACTGGGAGTGTGTGTGTGAGACAGAGGATGAATCTGTGAGAGAGAAGGAGTGTGTGTGTGAGAGAGAGAGGGAATGTGTGTGTGTGTGACAGAGGGAGGGATTGTGTGTGTGTGAGAGAGAGAGAGAGAGGGAGTGTGTGTGTCTGTGAGAGAGAGAGACAGAGGGGAAAAGTGTGTGCGTGAGAGAAAGGGAGAGAGTGTGTGTGTGAGAGAGGGAGAGAGAGGGAGTGTGTGTCTGTGAGAGAGAGGGGAATGTGTGTGTGTGAGAGAGAGAGAAGGAATGTGTGAGAGCAAGGGGAACTGTGTGAAAGAGAGAGAGAGGTGAGAGTGTGTGTGTGTGAGAGAGAGAGGGGGGAATGTGTATGTGAGGGAGAGAGGGAGTGTGTGTGTGTGTGTGTGTGTGTGTGTGAGAGAGAGAGGGAATGTGTGTGTGTGAGAGAGAGAGGGAATGTGTGTGTATGAGAGAGAGGGAATGTGTGTGTGAGAGAGACGGGGGAATGTGTGTGTGAGAGGGAGAGGGGGGAATGTGTGTGTGTGTGAGAGAGAGAGAGGAAATGTGTGTGTATGAGAGACGGAGGGAATGTGTGTGTGAGAGAGAGAGTGAGGGAATGTGTGAGAGCAAGCAGGACTGTGAGAGAGAGAGAGGTGAGAGTGTGTTTGTGAGAGAGAGAGAAGGGGGAATGTGTGTGTGTGAGGGAGAGAGGGAGTGTGTGTGTGTGTGTGTGTGCGTCTGTGTGTGAGAGAGAGAGGGGGGGAATGTGTGTGTGTGAGAGAGAGAGGGAATGTGTGTGTGTGTGAGTTAGAGGGACTGTGTGTGTGAGAGAGAGAGGGAATATGTGTGTGTGAGAGAGAGAGGAGTGTGTGTGTGAGAGAGAGAGAGAGAGAATGTGTGTGTGTGTGAGAGAGAGAGGTGGCAAAGTGTGTCTGTGAGAGAGAGAGGGAGTGTGTGTATGAGAGTTAGAGGGTCTGTGTGTGTGTGTGAGAGAGAGAGAGAGGGAATGTGTTTGTGAGAGAAAGAGGGTATCTGTGTGTCTGTGACAGAGAGAGGGAATGTGTGTGTCTGAGAGAGAGGGAGAGTGTGTGTGAGAGAGAGAGGGAATGTGTGTGTGAGAGAGAGAGAGGGAATGTGTGTGTGTGAGAGAGAGAGGGAATGTGTGTGTGAGAGAGATTGAGTGTGTGTGTGAGAGAGAGAGGGCGAGTGTGTGTGTGTGAGAGAGAGGGAGAGTGTGTGTGAGAGAGAGAGAGGGAATGTGTGTGTGAGAGAGAGAGAGGGAATGTGTGTATGAGAGAGAGAGGAAATGCGTGTGTGTGTCAGAGAGAGGGAATGTGTGTGTGAGAGAGACAGAGGGAATGTGTGTGTGAGAGAGAGAGGGAGTGTGTGTGTGAGAGAGACAGAGGGAATGTGTGTGTGAGAGAGAGAGGGAATGTGTGTATGTGAGTTAGAGGGACTGTGTGTGTGAGAGAGAGAGGGGGAATGTGTGTGTGAGAGAGACAGAGGGAATGTGTGTGTGTGAGAGAGAGAGAGGGAATGTGTGTGTGAGAGAGAGAGAGGGAATGTGTGTGTGTGAGAGAGAGAGAGGGAATGTGTGTGTGAGAGAGAGAGGGAATGAGTGTGTGTCTGAGAGAGAGGGAATGTGTGTATGTGAGTTAGAGGGACTGTGTGTGTGAGAGAGAGAGGGAATGTGTGTGTGAGAGAGAGAGAGGGAATGTGTGTATGAGAGAGACAGAGGGAATGTCTGTGTGTGAGAGAGAGAGAGGGAATGTGTGTATGAGAGAGAGAGGGAATGTGTGTGTGAGAGAGAGAGCGGGAATGTGTGTGTGTCTGAGAGAGAGAGGGAAAGTGTGTGTGTGACAGAGAAACAGAGAATGTGTGTTTGTGTGAAAAATGAGAGGGAATGTGTGTGAGAGAGAGAGAGGGAATATGTGTGTGTGAGAGAGAGAGGGAATATGTGTCTGTGAGAGAGAGAGAGTTTATGTGTGAGAGAGAGAGAGGGAATATGTGTGTGAGAGAGAGAGGGAGTGTGTGTGTGAGAGAGACAGAGGGAATGTGTGTGTGAGAAAGAGAGGGAATATGTGTATGTGAGTTATAGGGACTGTGTGTGAGAGAGAGAGTTTATGTGTGAGAGAGAGATAGAGGGAATATGTGTGTGTGAGAGAGAGAGGGAATGTGTGTGTGAGAAAGAGGGAATGTGTGTATGTGAGTCAGAGGGACTGTGTGTGTGAGAGAGGGGGAATGTGTGTGTGTGAGAGAGAGAGAGGGAATGTGTTTGTGAGAGAAAGAGAGTATCTGTGTGTCTGTGACAGAGAGAAGGAATGTGTGTATCTGAGAGAGAGAGGGAATGTGTGTGTGAGAGAGAGAGAGGGGGCATGTATGTGTGAGAGAGGGAGTGAATGTGTGTGTGACAGAGACAGAGTGAATGCGTGTGTGTGTGAGAGAGAGGGAATGTATGTGTGACAGAGACAGAGGGAATGCGTGTGTGTGTCAGAGAGAGGGAATGTGTGTGTGACAGAGACAGAGGGAATGCGTGTGTGTGTCAGAGAGAGGGAATGTGTGTGTAAGAGAGAGGGAATGTGTGTGTGTGAGAGAGAGAGTGGGAATGTGTGTGTGTCTGAGAGAGAGAGGGAAAGTGTGTGTGTGACAGAGAAACAGAGAATGTGTGTGTGTGTGAGAGAGAGAGGGAATGTGTGTGTGAGAGAGAGAGAGGGAATGTGTGTGTGAGAGAGAGAGGGAATGTGTGTATGTGAGTTAGAGGGACTGTGTGTGTGAGAGAGAGAGGGGGAATGTGTGTGTGAGAGAGACAGAGGGAATGTGTGTGTGTGAGAGAGAGTGAATGTGTGTATGAGAGAGAGAGAGGGAATGTGTGTGTGTGTGAGAGAGAGAGAGAGGGAATGTGTGTATGAGAGAGAGAGGGAATGTGTGTGTGTCTGAGAGAGAGGGAATGTGTGCATGTGAGTTAGAGGGACTGTGTGTGTGAGAGAGAGGGGGGGAATGTGTGTGTGAGAGAGAGAGAGGGAATGTGTGTGTGAGAGAGACAGAGGGAATGTGTGTGTGTGTGAGAGAGAGAGGGAATGTGTGTGTGTGAGAGAGAGGGAATGTGTGTGTGAGAGAGAGAGGGAATGTGTGTGTGTGAGAGAGAGAGGGAAAGTGTGTGTGTGACAGAGAGACAGAGAATGTGTGTGTGTGAAAAATGAGAGGGAATGTGTGTGAGAGAGAGAGAGGGAATGTGTGTGTGTGTGAGAGAGGGAGAGAGGGAATGTGTGTGAGAGAGAGAGGGAATATGTGTCTGTGAGAGAGGGAGTGTGTGTGTGTGTGTGTGTGAGTGAGAGAGAGAGAGAATATGTGTCTGTGAGAGAGAGAGAGTTTATGTCTGAGAGAGAGAGAGGGAGTGTGTGTGTGAGAGAGACAGAGGGAATGTGTGTGTGAGAAAGAGAGGGAATGTGTGTATGTGAGTTAGAGGGACTGTGTGTGTGAGAGAGAGAGGGAGTGTGTGTGTGTGAGAGAGAGAGAGGGAATATGTGTGTGTGAGAGAGAGAGGGAGTGTGTGTGTGAGAGAGACAGAGGGAATGTGTGTGTGAGAAAGAGAGGGAATGTGTGTATGTGAGTTAGAGGGACTGTGTGTGTGAGAGAGAGAGGGAATGTGTGTGTGAGAGAGGGGGAATGTGTGTGTGTGAGAGAGAGAGAGGGAATGTGTTTGTGAGAGAAAGAGAGTATCTGTGTGTCTGTGACAGAGAGAAGGAATGTGTGTATCTGAGAGAGAGAGGGAATGTGTGTGTGAGAGAGAGAGGGAATGTGTGTGTGTGAGAGAGAGAGAGGGAATTTGTGTGTGTGTGAGAGAGAGGGAATGTATGTGTGACAGAGACAGAGGGAAAGCATGTGTGTCTCAGAGAGAGGGAATGTGTGTGTGACAGAGACAGAGGGAATGCGTGTGTGTGTCAGACAGAGGGAATGTGTGTGTAAGAGAGAGGGAATGTGTGTGTGTGAGAGAGAGAGTGGGAAAGTGTGTGTGTCTGAGAGAGAGAGGGAAAGTGTGTGTGTGAGAGAGAAAGTGGGAATGTGTGTGTGTGTGAAAAATGATAGGGAATGTGTGTGTGAGAGAGAGAGGGAATGTGTGTGTGTGAGAGAGAGAGATGGAATATGTGTGTGTTTGCAAGAGGGAGTGTGTGTGTGAGAGAGAGAGGGAATGTGTGTATGAGAGAGAGAGGGAATGTGTGTGTGAGAGAGAGAGCGGGAATGTGTGTGTGTCTGAGAGAGAGAGGGAAAGTGTGTGTGTGACAGAGAAACAGAGAATGTGTGTTTGTGTGAAAAATGAGAGGGAATGTGTGTGTGAGAGAGACAGAGGGAATGTGTGTGTGAGAGATAGAGGGAATGTGTGTATGTGAGTTAGAGGGACTGTGTGTGTGAGAGAGAGAGGGAATGTGTGTGTGTGTGTTAGATGGACTGTGTGTGTGAGAGAGAGAGGGGGAATGTGTGTGTGAGAGAGAGGGAATATGTGTCTGTGAGAGAGGGAGGGTGTGTGTGTGTGTGAGTGAGAGAGAGAGAGGGAATGTGTGTGTGAGAGAGAGAGGGAATGTGTGTATGTGAGTTAGAGGGAATGTGTGTGTGAGAGAGAGAGGGAATGTGTGTGTGTGTGAGAGAGAGAGGGAATATGTGTGTGTGAGAGAGAGAGGGAATATGTGTCTGTGAGAGAGAGAGAGTTTATGTGTGAGAGAGAGAGAGGGAATGTGTGTATGTGAGAGAGAGAGGGAGTGTGTGTGTGAGAGAGACAGAGGGAATGTGTGTGTGAGAGAGGGGGAATGTGTGTGTGGGAGAGAGAGAGAAGGAATGTGTGTGTGAGAGAAAGAGGGTATCTGTGTCTCTGTGACAGAGAGAAGGAATGTGTGTGTGTGAGAGAGAGAGAGGGAATGTGTGTGTGAGAGAGAGAGGGAATGTGTGTGTGAGAGAGAGAGGGAATGTGTGTGTGAGAGAGACAGAGGGAATGCGTGTGTGTGTCAGAGAGAGGGAATGTGTGTGTGACAGAGACAGAGGGAATGTGTGTGTGTGTGAGAGAGAGGGGGCATGTATGTGTGAGAGAGGGAGGGAATGTGTGTGTGACAGAGACAGAGGGAATGCGTGTGTGTGTGAGAGAGAGGGAATGTGTGTGTGACAGAGACAGAGGGAATGCGTGTGTGTGTCAGAGAGAGGGAATGTGTGTGTAAGAGAGAGGGAATGTGTGTGTGTGAGAGAGAGAGTGGGAAAGTGTGTGTGTCTGAGAAAGAGGGGGAAAGTGTGTGTGTGACAGAGAAAGAGGGAATGTGTGTGTGTGTGTCAGAGAGAGGGAATGTGTGTGTGAGAGAGAGAGGGAATTGTGTGTGAGAGAGAGAGAGAGGGAATATATGTGTCTGAGAGAGAGCGGGAATATTTGTGTGTGAGAGAGAGGGGGAATGTGTGTATGAGACAGAGAGGGAATGTGTGTGTGAGAGAGAGAGAGGGAATGTGTGTGTGTCTGAGAGAGAGAGGGAAAGTGTGTGTGTGACAGAGAAACAGAGAATGTGTGTTTGTGTGAAAAATGAGAGGGAATGTGTGTGTGAGAGAGACAGAGGGAATGTGTGTGTGAGAGAGAGAGGGAATGTGTGTATGTGAGTTAGAGGGACTGTGTGTGTGAGAGAGAGAGAGGGAATGTGTGTGTGAGAGAGAGAGAGGGAATGTGTGTGTGTGAGAGAGAGAGAGGGAATGTGTGTGTGAGAGAGAGAGAGGGAATGTGTGTGTGTGAGAGAGAGAGAGGGAATGTGTGTATGAGAGAGAGAGGGAATGTGTGTGTGTCTGAGAGAGAGGGAATGTGTGTATGTGAGTTAGAGGGAATGTGTGTGTGAGAGAGAGAGGGAATGTGTGTGTGAGAGAGAGAGAGAGGGAATGTGTGTATGAGAGAGAGAGGGAATGTGTGTGTGAGAGAGAGAGCGGGAATGTGTGTGTGTGTGAGAGAGAGAGGGAAAGTGTGTGTGTGACAGAGAAACAGAGAATGTGTGTTTGTGTGAAAAATGAGAGGGAATGTGTGTGAGAGAGAGAGAGGGAATGTGTGTGTGTGTGTGAGAGAGAGGGAATATGTGTGTGTGAGAGAGAGAGGGAATATGTGTCTGTGAGAGAGAGAGAGTTTATGTGTGAGCGAGAGAGAGGGAATATGTGTATGTGAGAGAGAGAGGGAGTGTGTGTGTGAGAGAGGGGGAATGTGTGTGTGGGAGAGAGAGAGAGGGAATGTGTTTGTGAGAGAAAGAGAGTATCTGTGTGTCTGTGACAGAGAGAAGGAACGTGTGTATCTGAGAGAGAGAGGGAATGTGTGTGTGAGAGAGAGAGAGGGGGCATGTATGTGTGAGAGAGGGAGGGAATGTGTGTGTGACAGAGACAGAGGGAATGCGTGTGTGTGTCAGAGAGAGGGAATGTGTGTGTAAGAGAGAGGGAATGTGTGTGTGTGAGAGAGAGAGTGGGAAAGTGTGTGTGTCTGAGAAAGAGGGGGAAAGTGTGTGTGTGACAGAGAAAGTGGGAATGTGTGTGTGTGTGACAAATGATAGGGAATGTGTCTGTGAGAGAGAGAGGGAATGTGTGTGTGTGAGAGAGAGAGAGGGAATATGTGTGTGTTTGCAAGAGGGAGTGTGTGTGTGAGAGAGAGAGGGAATGTGTGTATGAGAGAGAGAGGGAATGTGTGTGTGAGAGAGAGAGCGGGAATGTGTGTGTGTCTGAGAGAGAGGGAATGTGTGTGTGACAGAGACAGAGGGAATGCGTGTGTGTGTCAGAGAGAGGGAATGTGTGTGTAAGAGAGAGGGAATGTGTGTGTGAGAGAGAGAGAGAGAGGGAATGTGTGTATGAGAGAGACAGAGGGAATGTCTGTGTGTGTGAGAGAGAGAGGGAATGTGTGTGTGAGAGAGAGAGGGAATGTGTGTGTGAGAGAGAGAGAGGGAATGTGTGTGTGTCTGAGAGAGAGAGTGAAAGTGTGTGTGTGACAGAGAAAGAGGGAATGTGTGTTTGTGTGAAAAGTGAGAGGGAATGTGTGTGAGAGAGAGAGAGAGAATGTGTGTGTGTGTGAGAGAGAGAGGGAATGTGTGTGTGTTAGAGACTGGGAGTGTGTGTGTGAGAAAGAGGATAAATCTGTGAGAGAGAAGGAGTGTGTGTGTGAGAGAGAGAGGGAATGAGTGTGTGAGAGAGAGAGCGGGAATGTGTGTGTGTCTGAGAGAGAGAGGGAAAGTGTGTGTGTGACAGAGAAACAGAGAATGTGTGTTTGTGTGAAAAATGAGAGGGAATGTGTGTGTGAGAGAGACAGAGGGAATGTGTGTGTGAGAGAGACAGAGGGAATGTGTGTGTGTGAGAGAGAGTGAATGTGTGTGTGAGAGAGACAGAGGGAATGTGTGTGTGTGAGAGAGAGAGAGGGAATGTGTGTATGAGAGAGAGAGGGAATGTGTGTGTGTCTGAGAGAGAGGGAATGTGTGCATGTGAGTTAGAGGGACTGTGTGTGTGAGAGAGAGGGGGAATGTGTGTGTGAGAGAGAGAGAGGGAATGTGTGTATGAGAGAGACAGAGGGAATGTCTGTGTGTGAGAGAGAGAGAGGGAATGTGTGTATGAGAGAGAGAGGGAATGTGTGTGTGAGAGAGAGAGCGGGAATGTGTGTGTGTGTGAGAGAGAGAGGGAAAGTGTGTGTGTGACAGAGAAACAGAGAATGTGTGTTTGTGTGAAAAATGAGAGGGAATGTGTGTGAGAGAGAGAGAGGGAATGTGTGTGTGTTTGTGAGAGAGAGGGAATATGTGTGTGTGAGAGAGAGAGGGAATGTGTGTATGTGAGAGAGAGAGGGAGTGTGTGTGTGAGAGAGACAGAGGGAATGTGTGTGTGAGAGAGAGGGAATGTGTGTGTGTGAGAGAGAGAGAGGGAATGTGTGTGTGAGAGAAAGAGAGTATCTGTGTGTCTGTGACAGAGAGAAGGAATGTGTGTGTCTGAGAGAGAGAGGGAATGTGTGTGTGAGAGAGAGAGAGGGGGCATGTATGTGTGAGGGAGGGAGGGAATGTGTGTGTGACAGAGACAGAGGGAATGCGTGTGTGTGTCAGAGAGAGGGAATGTGTGTGCAAGAGAGAGGGAATGTGTGTGTGTGAGAGAGAGAGTGGGAAAGTGTGTGTGTCTGAGAAAGAGGGGGAAAGTGTGTGTGTGACAGAGAAAGTGGGATGTGTGTGTGTGTGAAAAATGATAGGGAATGTGTGTGTGAGAGAGAGAGGGAATGTGTGTGTGTGAGAGAGAGAGAGGGAATATGTGTGTGTTTGCAAGAGGGAGTGTGTGTGTGAGAGAGAGAGGGAATGTGTGTGTGAGAGAGAGAGGGAATGTGTGTGTGAGAGAGAGAGGGAATGTGTGTGTGTGTGAGAGAGAGAGGGAAAGTGTGTGTGTGACAGAGAAACAGAGAATGTGTGTTTGTGTGAGAGAGAGGGAATGTGTGTGAGAGAGAGAGAGAGGGAATGTGTGTGTGTGTGAGAGAGAGGGAATATGTGTGTGTGAGAGAGAGAGGGAATATGTGTCTGTGTGAGAGAGAGAGGGAGTGTGTGTGTGTGTGTGAGAGAGAGAGAGGGAGTGTGTGTGTGAGAGAGACAGAGGGAATGTGTGTGTGAGAAAGAGAGGGAATATGTGTCTGTGAGAGAGAGGGGGAGTGTGTGTGTGTGAGAGAGAGAGAGAGGGAATATGTGTGTGTGAGAGAGAGAGGGAATATGTGTGTGTGAGTGAGAGAGGGAGTGTGTGTGTGAGAGAGACAGAGGGAATGTGTGTGTGAGAAAGAGAGGGAATGTGTGTATGTGAGTTAGAGGGACTGTGTGTGTGAGAGAGAGAGGGAATGTGTGTGTGAGAGAGGGGGAATGTGTGTGTGTGAGAGAGAGAGAGAGGGAATGTGTTTGTGAGAGAAAGAGAGTATCTGTGTGTCTGTGACAGAGAGAAGGAATGTGTGTATCTGAGAGAGAGAGGGAATGTGTGTGTGAGAGAGAGAGGGAATGTGTGTGTGTGTGAGAGAGGGAGTTTATGTGAGAGAGAGAGAGAGGGAATATGAGTGTGTGTGTGAGAGAGAGAGGGAATGTGTGTGTGTTAGAGACTGGGAGTGTGTGTGTGAGAAAGAGGATAAATCTGTGAGAGAGAAGGAGTGTGTGTGTGAGAGAGAGAGGGAATGTGTGTTTGTGTGAAAAGTGAGAGGGAATGTGTGTGAGAGAGAGAGAGAGAATGTGTGTGTGTGTGAGAGAGGGAGTTTATGTGAGAGAGAGAGAGAGAGGGAATATGAGTGTGTGTGTGAGAGAGAGAGGGAATGTGTGTGTGTTAGACACTGGGAGTGTGTGTGTGAGAAAGAGGATAAATCTGTGAGAGTGAAGGAGTGTGTGTGTGAGAGAGAGAGGGAATGTGTGTGTGAGAGAGAGAGCGGGAATGTCTGTGTGTCTGAGAGAGAGAGGGAAAGTGTGTGTGTGACAGAGAAACAGAGAATGTGTGTTTGTGTGAAAAATGAGAGGGAATGTGTGTGTGAGAGAGACAGAGGGAATGTGTGTGTGAGAGAGAGAGGGAATGTGTGTATGTGAGTTAGAGGGACTGTGTGTGTGAGAGAGAGAGGGGGAATGTGTGTGTGAGAGAGACAGAGGGAATGTGTGTGTGTGAGAGAGAGTGAATGTGTGTATGAGAGAGACAGAGGGAATGTGTGTGTGTGAGAGAGAGAGAGGGAATGTGTGTGTGTGAGAGAGAGAGGGAATGTGTGTGTGTCTGAGAGAGAGGGAATGTGTGTATGTGAGTTAGAGGGACTGTGTGTGTGAGAGAGAGGGGGAATGTGTGTGTGAGAGAGAGAGAGGGAATGTGTGTATGAGAGAGACAGAGGGAATGTCTGTGTGTCAGAGAGAGAGAGGGAATGTGTGTATGAGAGAGAGAGGGAATGTGTGTGTGAGAGAGAGAGAGGGAATGTGTGTGTGTGTGAGAGAGAGAGGGAATGTGTGTGTCTGAGAGAGAGAGGGAATGTGTGTGTGTGAGAGAGAGAGGGAATGTGTGTTTGTGAGAGAGAGAGAGTTTATGTGTGAGAGAGAGAGAGGGAATATGTGTGTGTGAGAGAGAGAGGAGTGTGTGTGTGAGAGAGACAGAGGGAATGTGTGTGTGAGAAAGAGAGGGAATGTGTGTATGTGAGTTAGAGGGACTGTGTGTGTGAGAGAGAGAGGGAATGTGTGTGTGAGAGAGGGGGAATGTGTGTGTGTGAGAGAGAGAGAGGGAATGTGTTTGTGAGAGAAAGAGAGTATCTGTGTGTCTGTGACAGAGAGAAGGAATGTGTGTATCTGAGAGAGAGAGGGAATGTGTGTGTGTGAGAGAGAGAGGGGGCATGTGTGTGTGAGAGAGAGAGGGAATGTGTGTGTGACAGAGACAGAGGGAATGCGTGTGTGTGTCAGAGAGAGGGAATGTGTGTGTGACAGAGACAGAGGGAATGCGTGTGTGTGTCAGAGAGAGGGAATGTGTGTGTAAGAGAGAGGGAATGTGTGTGTGTGAGAGAGAGAGTGGGAAAGTGTGTGTGTCTGAGAGAGAGAGGGAAAGTGTGTGTGTGACAGAGAAAGTGGGAATGTGTGTGTGTGTGAAAAATGATAGGGAATGAGTGTGTGAGAGAGAGAGGGAATGTGTGTGTGAGAGAGAGAGAGGGAATATGTGTGTGTTTGCAAGAGGGAGTGTGTGTGTGAGAGAGAGAGGGAATGTGTGTATGAGAGAGAGAGGGAATGTGTGTGTGAGAGAGAGAGAGGGAATGTGTGTGTGTCTGAGAGAGAAGGAATGTGTGTGTGACAGAGACAGAGGGAATGCGTGTGTGTGTCAGAGAGAGGGAATGTGTGTGTGAGAGAGAGGGAATGTGTGTGTGTGAGAGAGAGAGTGGGAAAGTGTGTGTGTCTGAGAAAGAGGGGGAAAGTGTGTGTGTGACAGAGAAAGTAGGAATGTGTGTGTGTGTGAAAAATGATAGGGAATGTGTGTGTGTGAGAGAGAGAGGGAATGTGTGTGTGTGAGAGAGAGAGAGGGAATATGTGTGTGTTTGCAAGAGGGAGTGTGTGTGTGAGAGAGAGAGGGAATGTGTCTATGAGAGAGAGAGGGAATGTGTGTGTGAGAGAGAGAGGGAATGTGTGTGTGTCTGAGAGAGAGAGGGAAAGTGTGTGTGTGACAGAGAAACAGAGAATGTGTGTGTGTGAAAAATGAGAGGGAATGTGTGTGAGAGAGAGAGAGGGAATGTGTGTGTGTGTGAGAGAGAGAGGGAATATGTGTGTGTGAGAGAGGGAGGGAATATGTGTCGGTGAGAGAGAGAGAGTTTATGGGTGAGAGAGAGAGAGGGAGTGTGTGTGTGAGAGAGACAGAGGGAATGTGTGTGTGAGAGAGAGAGGGAATGTGTGTATGTGAGTTAGAGGGACTGTGTGTGTGAGAGAGAGAGAGTTTATGTGTGAGAGAGAGAGAGGGAATATGTGTGTGTGAGAGAGAGAGGGAGTGTGTGTGTGAGAGAGACAGAGGGAATGTGTGTGTGAGAAAGAGGGAATGTGTGTATGTGAGAGAGAGGGACTGTGTGTGTGAGAGAGAGAGGGAATGTGTGTGTGTGAGAGAGGGAGTGTGTGTGTGAGAGAGAGGGAATCTGTGACAGAGAAGGAGTGTGCGTGTGAGAGAGAGAGGGAATGTGTGTGTGAGAGAGACAGAGGGAATGTGTGTGTGAGAGAGAGAGGGAATGTGTGTATGTGAGTTAGAGGGACTGTGTGTGTGAGAGAGAGAGAGTTAATGTGTGTGAGAGAGAGATAGAGGGAATGTGTGTGTGAGTGAGAGAGAGGGAATGTGTGTGTGAGAGAGACAGAGGGAATGTGTGTGTGAGAGAGAGAGAGAGGGAATGTGTGTGTGAGAGAGACAGAGGGAATGTGTGTGTGTGTGAGAGAGAGAGGGAATGTGTGTATGAGAGAGAGAGGGAATGTGTGTGTGAGAGAGAGAGGGAATGTGTGTGTGTGAGAGAGAGAGGGAAAGTGTGTGTGTGACAGAGAAAGAGGGAATGTGTGTTTGTGTGAAAAGTGAGAGGGAATGTGTGTGAGAGAGAGAGAGAGAATGTGTGTGTGTGTGAGAGAGGGAGTTTATGTGCGAGAGAGAGAGAGGGAATATGTGTGTGTGTGAGAGAGAGAGGGAATGTGTGTGTGTTAGAGACTGGGAGTGTGTGTGTGAGAAAGAGGATAAATCTGTGAGAGAGAAGGAGTGTGTGTGTGAGAGAGAGAGAGGGAATGTGTGAGAGAGAAGGAGTGTGTGTGTGAGAGAGAGTGAGGGAATGTGTGTGTGTGAGAGACGGGGAATGTGTGTGTGAGAGCGAGAGGGGGGAATGTGTGTGTGTGTGAGAGAGAGAGAGGGAATGTGTGTCTGTGAGAGAGAGAGGGAGTGTGTGTGTGAGAGTGTTAGCGAGAGAGCGAATGTGTGAGAGCAAGGAGGACTGTGAGAGAGAGAGAGGTGAGAGTGTGTGTGTGAGAGATAGAGAGAGGGGGGAATGTGTGTGTGTGAGGGAGAGAGGGAGTGTGTGTGTGTGTGTGTCTGTGTGTGAGGGGGGAATGTGTGTGTGTGAGAGAGCGAGGGAATGTGTGTGTGTATGAGAGATAGGGAATGTGTGTGTGAGAGAGACAGAGGGAATGTGTGTCTCAGAGAGAGAGAGAGAGGGAATGTGTGTATGAGAGAGACAGAGGGAATGTCTGTGTGTGTGAGAGAGAGAGGGAATATAAGTGTGTGTGTGAGACAGAGGGAATGTGTGTGTAAGAGAGAGAGGGAATGTGTGTGTGTGAGAGAGAGATGGAAAGTGTGTGTGTGACAAAGAGAGAGGGAATGTGTGTGTGTGTGAAAAGTGAGAGGGAATGTGTGTGAGAGAGAGAGAGAATGTGTGTGTGTGTGAGAGAGGGAGTTTATGTGAGAGAGAGAGAGAGGGAATATGTGTGTGTGTGAGAGAGAGAGGGAATGTGTGTGTGTTAGAGACTGGGAGTGTGTGTGTGAGAAAGAGGATGAATCTGTGAGAGAGAAGGAGTGTGTGTGTGAGAGAGAGAGGGAATGTGTGTGTGAGAGAGAGAGCGGGAATGTGTGTGTGTCTGAGAGAGAGAGGGAAAGTGTGTGTGTGACAGAGAAACAGAGAATGTGTGTTTGTGTGAAAAATGAGAGGGAATGTGTGTGTGAGAGAGACAGAGGGAATGTGTGTGTGAGAGAGACAGAGGGAATGTATGTGTGTGAGAGAGAGTGAATGTGTGTATGAGAGAGACAGAGGGAATGTCTGTGTGTGAGAGAGAGAGAGGGAATGTTTGTATGAGAGAGAGAGGGAATGTGTGTGTGTCTGAGAGAGAGGGAATGTGTGCATGTGAGTTAGAGGGACTGTGTGTGTGAGAGAGAGGGGGAATGTGTGTGTGAGAGAGAGAGAGGGAATGTGTGTATGAGAGAGACAGAGGGAATGTCTGTGTGTGAGAGAGAGAGAGGGAATGTGTGTATGAGAGAGAGAGGGAATGTGTGTGTGAGAGAGAGAGCGGGAATGTGTGTGTGTGTGAGAGAGAGAGGGAAAGTGTGTGTGTGACAGAGAAACAGAGAATGTGTGTTTGTGTGAAAAATGAGAGGGAATGTGTGTGAGAGAGAGAGAGGGAATGTGTGTGTGTTTGTGAGAGAGAGGGAATATGTGTGTGTGAGAGAGAGAGGGAATATGTGTATGTGAGAGAGAGAGGGAGTGTGTGTGTGAGAGAGACAGAGGGAATGTGTGTGTGAGAGAGGGGGAATGTGTGTGTGGGAGAGAGAGAGAGGGAATGTGTTTGTGAGAGACAGAGAGTATCTGTGTGTCTGTGACAGAGAGAAGGAACGTGTGTATCTGAGAGAGAGAGGGAATGTGTGTGTGAGAGAGAGAGAGGGGGCATGTATGTGTGAGGGAGGGAGGGAATGTGTGTGTGACAGAGACAGAGGGAATGCGTGTGTGTGTCAGAGAGAGGGAATGTGTGTGTAAGAGAGAGGGAATGTGTGTGTGTGAGAGAGAGAGTGGGAAAGTGTGTGTGTCTGAGAAAGAGGGGGAAAGTGTGTGTGTGACAGAGAAAGTGGGAATGTGTGTGTGTGTGACAAATGATAGGGAATGTGTGTGTGAGAGAGAGAGGGAATGTGTGTGTGTGAGAGAGAGAGAGGGAATATGTGTGTGTTTGCAAGAGGGAGTGTGTGTGTGAGAGAGAGAGGGAATGTGTGTACGAGAGAGAGAGGGAATGTGTGTGTGAGAGAGAGCGGGAATGTGTGTGTGTCTGAGAGAGAGAGGGAAAGTGTGTGTGTGTGACAGAGAAACAGAGAATGTGTGTTTGTGTGAAAAATGAGAGGGAATGTGTGTGAGAGAGAGAGAGGGAATGTGTGTGTGTGTGAGAGAGAGAGGGAATATGTGTGTGTGAGAGAGGGAGGGAATATGTGTCTGTGAGAGAGAGAGAGTTTATGTGTGAGAGAGAGAGAGGGAGTGTGTGTGTGAGAGAGACAGAGGGAATGTGTGTGTGAGAAAGAGAGGGAATGTGTGTATGTGAGTTAGAGGGACTGTGTGTGTGAGAGAGAGAGAGTTTATGTGTGAGAGAGAGAGAGGGAATATGTGTGTGTGAGGGAGGGAGGGAGTGTGTGTGTGAGAGAGACAGAGGGAATGTGTGTGTGAGAAAGAGGGAATTTGTGTATGTGAGTTAGAGGGACTGTGTGTGTGAGAGAGAGAGGGAATGTGTTTGTGAGAGAAAGAGAGTATCTGTGTGTCTGTGACAGAGAGAAGGAATGTGTGTATCTGAGAGAGAGAGGGAATGTGTGTGTGAGAGAGAGAGGGAATGTGTGTGTGTTAGAGACTGGGAGTGTGTGTGTGAGATAGAGGATGAATCTGTGAGAGAGAAGGAGTGTGTGTGTGAGAGAGAGAGGGAATGTGTGTGTGAGAGAGACAGAGGGAAAGTGTGTGTGTCTGAGAGAGAGAGTGAAAGTGTGTGTGTGACAGAGAAAGAGGGAATGTGTGTTTGTGTGAAAAGTGAGAGGGAATGTGTGTGAGAGAGAGAGAGAGAATGTGTGTGTGTGTGAGAGAGGGAGTTTATGTGAGAGAGAGAGAGAGGGAATATGAGTGTGTGTGTGAGAGAGAGAGGGAATGTGTGTGTGTTAGAGACTGGGAGTGTGTGTGTGAGAAAGAGGATAAATCTGTGAGAGAGAAGGAGTGTGTGTGTGAGAGAGAGAGGGAATGTGTGTGTGAGAGAGAGAGCGGGAATGTGTGTGTGTCTGAGAGAGAGAGGGAAAGTGTGTGTGTGACAGAGAAACAGAGAATGTGTGTTTGTGTGAAAAATGAGAGGGAATGTGTGTGTGAGAGAGACAGAGGGAATGTGTGTGTGAGAGAGAGAGGGAATGTGTGTATGTGAGTTAGAGGGACTGTGTGTGTGAGAGAGAGAGGGGGAATGTGTGTGTGAGAGAGACAGAGGGAATGTGTGTGTGTGAGAGAGAGTGAATGTGTGTATGAGAGAGACAGAGGGAATGTGTGTGTGTGAGAGAGAGAGAGGGAATGTGTGTATGAGAGAGAGAGGGAATGTGTGTGTGTCTGAGAGAGAGGGAATGTGTGCATGTGAGTTAGAGGGACTGTGTGTGTGAGAGAGAGGGGGAATGTGTGTGTGAGAGAGAGAGAGGGAATGTGTGTGTGAGAGAGACAGAGGGAATGTCTGTGTGTCAGAGAGAGAGAGGGAATGTGTGTATGAGAGAGAGAGGGAATGTGTGTGTGAGAGAGAGAGCGGGAATGTGTGTGTGTGTGAGTGAGAGAGGGAAAGTGTGTGTGTTTGTGAGAGAGAGGGAATATATGTGTGTGAGAGAGAGAGGGAATATGTGTCTGTGAGAGAGAGAGAGTTTATGTGTGAGAGAGAGAGAGGGAATATGTGTATGTGAGAGAGAGAGGGAGTGTGTGTGTGAGAGAGACAGATGGAATGTGTGTGTGAGAAAGAGGGAATGTGTGTATGTGAGTTAGAGGGACTGTGTGTGTGAGAGAGAGAGGGAATGTGTGTGTGAGAGAGGGGGAATGTGTGTGTGTGAGAGAGAGAGAGGGAATGTGTTTGTGAGAGAAAGAGAGTATCTGTGTGTCTGTGACAGAGAGAAGGAACGTGTGTATCTGAGAGAGAGAGGGAATGTGTGTGTGAGAGAGAGAGAGGGGGCATGTATGTGTGAGAGAGGGAGGGAATGTGTGTGTGACAGAGACAGAGGGAATGCGTGTGTGTGTCAGAGAGAGGGAATGTGTGTGTGACAGAGACAGAGGGAATGCGTGTGTGTGTCAGAGAGAGGGAATGTGTGTGTAAGAGAGAGGGAATGTGTGTGTGTGAGAGAGAGAGTGGGAAAGTGTGTGTGTGAAAAAGAGAGGGAATGTGTGTGTGAGAGAGAGAGGGAATGTGTGTGTGAGAGAGAGAGAGGGAATATGTGTGTGTTTGCAAGAGGGAGTGTGTGTGTGAGAGAGAGAGGGAATGTGTGTATGAGAGAGAGAGGGAATGTGTGTGTGAGAGAGAGAGCGGGAATGTGTGTGTGTCTGAGAGAGAAGGAATGTGTGTGTGACAGAGACAGAGGGAATGCGTGTGTGTGTCAGAGAGAGGGAATGTGTGTGTAAGAGAGAGGGAATGTGTGTGTGTGAGAGAGAGAGTGGGAAAGTGTGTGTGTCTGAGAAAGAGGGGGAAAGTGTGTGTGTGACAGAGAAAGTAGGAATGTGTGTGTGTGTGTGAAAAATGATAGGGAATGTGTGTGTGAGAGAGAGAGAGGGAATGTGTGTGTGTGAGAGAGAGAGAGGGAATATGTGTGTGTTTGCAAGAGGGAGTGTGTGTGTGAGAGAGAGAGGGAATGTGTGTATGAGAGAGAGAGGGAATGTGTGTGTGAGAGAGAGCGGGAATGTGTGTGTGTCTGAGAGAGAGAGGGAAAGTGTGTGTGTGACAGAGAAACAGAGAATGTGTGCTTGTGTGAAAAATGAGAGGGAATGTGTGTGAGAGAGAGAGGGAATATGTGTGTGTGAGAGAGGGAGGGAATATGTGTCTGTGAGAGAGAGAGAGTTTATGTGTGAGAGAGAGAGAGGGAGTGTGTGTGTGAGAGAGACAGAGGGAATGTGTGTGTGAGAAAGAGAGGGAATGTGTGTATGTGAGTTAGAGGGACTGTGTGTGTGAGAGAGAGAGTTTATGTGTGAGAGAGAGAGAGGGAATATGTGTGTGTGAGAGAGAGAGGGAGTGTGTGTGTGAGAGAGACAGAGGGAATGTGTGTGTGAGAAAGAGGGAATGTGTGTATGTGAGTTAGAGGGACTGTGTGTGTGAGAGAGAGAGGGAATGTGTGTGTGAGAGAGGGGGAATGTGTGTGTGTGAGAGAGAGAGAGGGAATGTGTTTGTGAGAGAAAGAGAGTATCTGTGTGTCTGTGACAGAGAGAAGGAATGTGTGTATCTGAGAGAGAGAGGGAATGTGTGTGTGAGAGAGAGAGGGAATGTGTGTGTGTTAGAGACTGGGAGTGTGTGTGTGAGAGAGAGGATGAATCTGTGAGAGAGAAGGAGTGTGTGTGTGAGAGAGAGAGGGAATGTGTGTGTGAGAGAGACAGAGGGAATGTGTGTGTGAGAGAGAGAGGGAATATGTGTATGTGAGTTAGAGGGACTGTGTGTGTGAGTGAGAGAGAGTTCATGTGTGTGAGAGAGAGATAGAGGGAATGTGTGTGTGAGTGAGAGAGAGGGAATGTGTGTGTGAGAGAGAGAGGGAATATGTGTCTGTGAGAGAGAGAGAGTTTATGTGTGAGAGAGAGAGAGGGAATATGTGTGTGTGAGGGAGGGAGGGAGTGTGTGTGTGAGAGAGACAGAGGGAATGTGTGTGAGAGAGAGAGAGAGAGAGAGGGAATGTGTGTATGAGAGAGACAGAGGGAATGTCTGTGTGTGAGAGAGAGAGAGGGAATGTGTGTATGAGAGAGAGAGGGAATGTGTGTGTGAGAGAGAGAGGGAATGTGTGTGTGTCTGAGAGAGAGAGGGAAAGTGTGTGTGTTTGTGAGAGAGAGGGAATATGTGTGTGTGAGAGAGAGAGGGAATATGTGTCTGTGAGAGAGAGAGAGTTTATGTGTGAGAGAGAGAGAGGGAATATGTGTATGTGAGAGAGAGAGGGAGTGTGTGTGTGAGAGAGGGAGGGAATATGTGTCTGTGAGAGAGAGAGAGTTTATGTGTGAGAGAGAGAGAGGGAGTGTGTGTGTGAGAGAGACAGAGGGAATGTGTGTGAGAGAGAGAGAGGGAATGTGTGTGTGTGTGAGAGAGAGAGGGAATATGTGTGTGTGAGAGAGGGAGGGAATATGTGTCTGTGAGAGAGAGAGAGTTTATGTGTGAGAGAGAGAGAGGGAGTGTGTGTGTGAGAGAGAGAGAGGGAATGTGTGTGTGAGAGAGAGAGGGAATGTGTGTATGTGAGTTAGAGGGACTGTGTGTGTGAGAGAGAGAGAGTTTATGTGAGAGAGAGAGAGAGAGGGAATATGTGTGTGTGAGGGAGGGAGGGAGTGTGTGTGTGAGAGAGACAGAGGGAATGTGTGTGTGAGAAAGAGGGAATGTGTGTATGTGAGTTAGAGGGACTGTGTGTGTGAGAGAGAGAGGGAATGTGTGTGTGAGAGAGGGGGAATGTGTGTGTGTGAGAGAGAGAGAGGGAATGTGTGTGTGAGAGAAAGAGAGTATCTGTGTGTCTGTGACAGAGAGAAGGAATGTGTGTATCTGAGAGAGAGAGGGAATGTGTGTGTGAGAGAGAGAGAGGGAATGTGTGTGTGAGAGAGAGAGGGAATATGTGTATGTGAGTTAGAGGGACTGTGTGTGTGAGTGAGAGAGAGTTAATGTGTGTGAGAGAGAGATAGAGGGAATGTGTGTGTGAGTGAGAGAGAGGGAATGTGTGTGTGAGAGAGACAGAGGGAATCTGTGTGTGAGAGAGAGAGAGAGAGGGAATGTGTGTGTGAGAAAGAGGGAATGTGTGTATGTGAGTTAGAGGGACTGTGTGTGTGAGAGAGAGAGGGAATGTGTGTGTGAGAGAGGGGGAATGTGTGTGTGTGAGAGAGAGAGAGGGAATGTGTTTGTGAGAGAAAGAGAGTATCTGTGTGTCTGTGACAGAGAGAAGGAACGTGTGTATCTGAGAGAGAGAGGGAATGTGTGTGTGTGAGAGAGAGAGGGGGCATGTATGTGTGAGAGAGGGAGGGAATGTGTGTGTGACAGAGACAGAGGGAATGCGTGTGTGTGTCAGAGAGAGGGAATGTGTGTGTGACAGAGACAGAGGGAATGCGTGTGTGTGTCAGAGAGAGGGAATGTGTGTGTGAGAGAGAGGGAATGTGTGTGTGTGAGAGAGAGAGTGGGAAAGTGTGTGTGTCTGAGAAAGAGGGGGAAAGTGTGTGTGTGACAGAGAAAGTGGGAATGTGTGTGTGTGTGAAAAATGATAGGGAATGAGTGTGTGAGAGAGAGAGGGAATGTGTGTGTGAGAGAGAGAGAGGGAATATGTGTGTGTTTGCAAGAGGGAGTGTGTGTGTGAGAGAGAGAGGGAATGTGTGTGTGAGAGAGAGAGGGAATGTGTGTGTGAGAGAGAGAGCGGGAATGTGTGTGTGTCTGAGAGAGAAGGAATGTGTGTGTGACAGAGACAGAGGGAATGCGTGTGTGTGTCAGAGAGAGGGAATGTGTGTGTAAGAGAGAGGGAATGTGTGTGTGTGAGAGAGAGAGTGGGAAAGTGTGTGTGTCTGAGAAAGAGGGGGAAAGTGTGTGTGTGACAGAGAAAGTAGGAATGTGTGTGTGTGTGAAAAATGATAGGGAATGTGTGTGTGTGAGAGAGAGAGGGAATGTGTGTGTGTGAGAGAGAGAGAGGGAATATGTGTGTGTTTGCAAGAGGGAGTGTGTGTGTGAGAGAGAGAGGGAATGTGTGTATGAGAGAGAGAGGGAATGTGTGTGTGAGAGAGAGAGGGAATGTGTGTGTGTATGAGGGAGAGAGGGAATATGTGTGTGACAGAGAGACAGGAAATGTGTGTGTATAAGAGAGAGAGGGAATGTGTGTGAGAGAGAGAGAGGGAATGTGTGTGTGTGTGAGAGAGAGAGGGAATATGTGTGTGTGAGAGAGGGAGGGAATATGTGTCGGTGAGAGAGAGAGAGTTTATGGGTGAGAGAGAGAGAGGGAGTGTGTGTGTGAGAGAGACAGAGGGAATGTGTGTGTGAGAAAGAGAGGGAATGTGTGTATGTGAGTTAGAGGGACTGTGTGTGTGAGAGAGAGAGAGTTTATGTGTGAGAGAGAGAGAGGGAATATGTGTGTGTGAGGGAGGGAGGGAGTGTGTGTGTGAGAGAGACAGAGGGAATGTGTGTGTGAGAAAGAGGGAATGTGTGTATGTGAGTTAGAGGGACTGTGTGTGTGAGAGAGAGAGGGAATGTGTGTGTGTTAGAGACTGGGAGTGTGTGTGTGAGATAGAGGATGAATCTGTGAGAGAGAAGGAGTGTGTGTGTGAGAGAGAGAGGGAATGTGTGTGTGAGAGAGACAGAGGGAATGTGTGTGTGAGAGAGAGAGGGAATATGTGTATGTGAGTTAGAGGGACTGTGTGTGAGTGAGAGAGAGTTCATGTGTGTGAGAGAGAGATAGAGGGAATGTGTGTGTGAGTGAGAGAGAGGGGATGTGTGTGTGAGAGAGACAGAGGGAATGTGTGTGTGAGAGAGAGAGAGAGAGAGGGAATGTGTGTATGAGAGAGAGAGAGGGAATGTCTGTGTGTGTGAGAGAGAGAGGGAATGTGTGTATGAGAGAGAGAGGGAATGTGTGTGTGAGAGAGAGAGCCGGAATGTGTGTGTGTCTGAGAGAGAGAGGGAAAGTGTGTGTGTGACAGAGAAAGAGGGAATGTGTGTTTGTGTGAAAAGTGAGAGGGAATGTGTGTGAGAGAGAGAGAGAGAATGTGTGTGTGTGTGAGAGAGGGAGTTTATGTGCGAGAGAGAGAGAGGGAATATGTGTGTGTGTGAGAGAGAGAGGGAATGTGTGTGTGTTAGAGACTGGGAGTGTGTGTGTGAGAAAGAGGATAAATCTGTGAGAGAGAAGGAGTGTGTGTGTGAGAGAGAGAGAGGGAATGTGTGTGTGAGAGAGAGGGAATGTGTGTGTGAGAGAGAGTGAGGGAATGTGTGTGTGTGAGAGACGGGGAATGTGTGTGTGAGAGCGAGAGGGGGGAATGTGTGTGTGTGTGAGAGAGAGAGAGGGAATGTGTGTCTGTGAGAGAGAGAGGGAGTGTGTGTGTGAGAGTGTTAGAGAGAGAGCGAATGTGTGAGAGCAAGGAGGACTGTGAGAGAGAGAGAGGTGAGAGTGTGTGTGTGAGAGATAGAGAGAGGGGGGAATGTGTGTGTGTGAGGGAGAGAGGGAGTGTGTGTGTGTGTGTGTCTGTGTGTGAGGGGGGAATGTGTGTGTGTGAGAGAGCGAGGGAATGTGTGTGTGTATGAGAGATAGGGAATGTGTGTGTGAGAGAGACAGAGGGAATGTGTGTCTCAGAGAGAGAGAGAGAGGGAATGTGTGTATGAGAGAGACAGAGGGAATGTCTGTGTGTGTGAGAGAGATAGGGAATGTGTGTATGAGAGAGAGAGGGAATGTGTGTGTGAGAGAGAGAGCCGGAATGTGTGTGTGTCTGAGAGAGAGAGGGAAAGTGTGTGTGTGACAGAGAAAGAGGGAATGTGTGTTTGTGTGAAAAGTGAGAGGGAATGTGTGTGAGAGAGAGAGAGAATGTGTGTGTGTGTGAGAGAGGGAGTTTATGTGAGAGAGAGAGAGAGGGAATATGTGTGTGTGTGAGAGAGAGAGGGAATGTGTGTGTGTTAGAGACTGGGAGTGTGTGTGTGAGAAAGAGGATAAATCTGTGAGAGAGAAGGAGTGTGTGTGTGAGAGAGAGAGGGAATGTGTGTGTGAGAGAGAGAGCGGGAATGTGTGTGTGTCTGAGAGAGAGAGGGAAAGTGTGTGTGTGACAGAGAAACAGAGAATGTGTGTTTGTGTGAAAAATGAGAGGGAATGTGTGTGTGAGAGAGACAGAGGGAATGTGTGTGTGAGAGAGACAGAGGGAATGTATGTGTGTGAGAGAGAGTGAATGTGTGTATGAGAGAGACAGAGGGAATGTCTGTGTGTGAGAGAGAGAGAGGGAATGTTTGTATGAGAGAGAGAGGGAATGTGTGTGTGTCTGAGAGAGAGGGAATGTGTGCATGTGAGTTAGAGGGACTGTGTGTGTGAGAGAGAGGGGGAATGTGTGTGTGAGAGAGAGAGAGGGAATGTGTGTATGAGAGAGACAGAGGGAATGTGTGTGTGTGAGAGAGAGAGAGGGAATGTGTGTCTGAGAGAGAGAGGGAATGTGTGTGTGAGAGAGAGAGCGGGAATGTGTGTGTGTGTGAGAGAGAGAGGGAAAGTGTGTGTGTGACAGAGAAACAGAGAATGTGTGTTTGTGTGAAAAATGAGAGGGAATGTGTGTGAGAGAGAGAGAGGGAATGTGTGTGTGTTTGTGAGAGAGAGGGAATATGTGTGTGTGAGAGAGAGAGGGAATATGTGTATGTGAGAGAGAGAGGGAGTGTGTGTGTGAGAGAGACAGAGGGAATGTGTGTGTGAGAGAGAGGGAATGTGTGTGTGGGAGAGAGAGAGAGGGAATGTGTTTGTGAGAGACAGAGAGTATCTGTGTGTCTGTGACAGAGAGAAGGAACGTGTGTATCTGAGAGAGAGAGGGAATGTGTGTGTGAGAGAGAGAGAGGGGGCATGTATGTGTGAGGGAGGGAGGGAATGTGTGTGTGAGAGAGAGAGAGGGAATGTGTGTGTGTGTCAGAGAGAGGGAATGTGTGTGTAAGAGAGAGGGAATGTGTGTGTGTGAGAGAGAGAGTGGGAAAGTGTGTGTGTCTGAGAAAGAGGGGGAAAGTGTGTGTGTGACAGAGAAAGTGGGAATGTGTGTGTGTGTGACAAATGATAGGGAATGTGTGTGTGAGAGAGAGAGGGAATGTGTGTGTGTGAGAGAGAGAGAGGGAATATGTGTGTGTTTGCAAGAGGGAGTGTGTGTTTGAGAGAGAGAGGGAATGTGTGTATGAGAGAGAGAGGGAATGTGTGTGTGAGAGAGAGCGGGAATGTGTGTGTGTCTGAGAGAGAGAGGGAAAGTGTGTGTGTGTGACAGAGAAACAGAGAATGTGTGTTTGTGTGAAAGAGAGGGAATGTGTGTGAGAGAGAGAGAGGGAATGTGTGTGTGTGTGAGAGAGAGAGGGAATATGTGTGTGTGAGAGAGAGAGGGAATATGTGTCTGTGAGAGAGAGAGAGTTTATGTGTGAGAGAGAGAGAGGGAGTGTGTGTGTGAGAGAGACAGAGGGAATGTGTGTGTGAGAAAGAGAGGGAATGTGTGTATGTGAGTTAGAGGGACTGTGTGTGTGAGAGAGAGAGAGTTTATGTGTGAGAGAGAGAGAGGGAATATGTGTGTGTGAGGGAGGGAGGGAGTGTGTGTGTGAGAGAGACAGAGGGAATGTGTGTGTGAGAAAGAGGGAATGTGTGTATGTGAGTTAGAGGGACTGTGTGTGAGAGAGAGAGGGAATGTGTTTGTGAGAGAAAGAGAGTATCTGTGTGTCTGTGACAGAGAGAAGGAATGTGTGTATCTGAGAGAGAGAGGGAATGTGTGTGTGAGAGAGAGAGGGAATGTGTGTGTGTTAGAGACTGGGAGTGTGTGTGTGAGATAGAGGATGAATCTGTGAGAGAGAAGGAGTGTGTGTGTGAGAGAGAGAGGGAATGTGTGTGTGAGAGAGACAGAGGGAAAGTGTGTGTGTCTGAGAGAGAGAGTGAAAGTGTGTGTGTGACAGAGAAAGAGGGAATGTGTGTTTGTGTGAAAAGTGAGAGGGAATGTGTGTGAGAGAGAGAGAGAGAATGTGTGTGTGTGTGAGAGAGGGAGTTTATGTGAGAGAGAGAGAGAGGGAATATGAGTGTGTGTGTGAGAGAGAGAGGGAATGTGTGTGTGTGAGAGACTGGGAGTGTGTGTGTGAGAAAGAGGATAAATCTGTGAGAGAGAAGGAGTGTGTGTGTGAGAGAGAGAGGGAATGTGTGTGTGAGAGAGAGAGCGGGAATGTGTGTGTGTCTGAGAGAGAGAGGGAAAGTGTGTGTGTGACAGAGAAACAGAGAATGTGTGTTTGTGTGAAAGATGAGAGGGAATGTGTGTGTGAGAGAGACAGAGGGAATGTGTGTGTGAGAGAGAGAGGGAATGTGTGTATGTGAGTTAGAGGGACTGTGTGTGTGAGAGAGAGAGGGGGAATGTGTGTGTGAGAGAGACAGAGGGAATGTGTGTGTGTGAGAGAGAGTGAATGTGTGTATGAGAGAGACAGAGGGAATGTCTGTGTGTGAGAGAGAGAGAGGGAATGTGTGTATGAGAGAGAGAGGGAATGTGTGTGTGTCTGAGAGAGAGGGAATGTGTGCATGTGAGTTAGAGGGACTGTGTGTGTGAGAGAGAGGGGGAATGTGTGTGTGAGAGAGAGAGAGGGAATGTGTGTATGAGAGAGACAGAGGGAATGTCTGTGTGTCAGAGAGAGAGAGGGAATGTGTGTATGAGAGAGAGAGGGAATGTGTGTGTGAGAGAGAGAGCGGGAATGTGTGTGTGTGTGAGTGAGAGAGGGAAAGTGTGTGTGTTTGTGAGAGAGAGGGAATATATGTGTGTGAGAGAGAGAGGGAATATGTGTCTGTGAGAGAGAGAGAGTTTATGTGTGAGAGAGAGAGAGGGAATATGTGTATGTGAGAGAGAGAGGGAGTGTGTGTGTGAGAGAGACAGATGGAATGTGTGTGTGAGAAAGAGGGAATGTGTGTATGTGAGTTAGAGGGACTGTGTGTGTGAGAGAGAGAGGGAATGTGTGTGTGAGAGAGGGGGAATGTGTGTGTGGGAGAGAGAGAGAGGGAATGTGTTTGTGAGAGAAAGAGAGTATCTGTGTGTCTGTGACAGAGAGAAGGAACGTGTGTATCTGAGAGAGAGAGGGAATGTGTGTGTGAGAGAGAGAGAGGGGGCATGTATGTGTGAGAGAGAGAGGGAATGTGTGTGTGACAGAGACAGAGGGAATGCGTGTGTGTGTCAGAGAGAGGGAATGTGTGTGTGACAGAGACAGAGGGAATGCGTGTGTGTGTCAGAGAGAGGGAATGTGTGTGTAAGAGAGAGGGAATGTGTGTGTGTGAGAGAGAGAGTGGGAAAGTGTGTGTGTGTGAAAAATGATAGGGAATGTGTGTGTGAGAGAGAGAGGGAATGTGTGTGTGAGAGAGAGAGAGGGAATATGTGTGTGTTTGCAAGAGGGAGTGTGTGTGTGAGAGAGTGAGGGAATGTGTGTATGAGAGAGAGAGGGAATGTGTGTGTGAGAGAGAGAGCGGGAATGTGTGTGTGTCTGAGAGAGAAGGAATGTGTGTGTGACAGAGACAGAGGGAATGCGTGTGTGTGTCAGAGAGAGGGAATGTGTGTGTAAGAGAGAGGGAATGTGTGTGTGTGAGAGAGAGAGTGGGAAAGTGTGTGTGTCTGAGAAAGAGGGGGAAAGTGTGTGTGTGACAGAGAAAGTAGGAATGTGTGTGTGTGTGTGAAAAATGATAGGGAATGTGTGTGTGAGAGAGAGAGAGGGAATGTGTGTGTGTGAGAGAGAGAGAGGGAATATGTGTGTGTTTGCAAGAGGGAGTGTGTGTGTGAGAGAGAGAGGGAATGTGTGTATGAGAGAGAGAGGGAATGTGTGTGTGAGAGAGAGCGGGAATGTGTGTGTGTCTGAGAGAGAGAGGGAAAGTGTGTGTGTGACAGAGAAACAGAGAATGTGTGCTTGTGTGAAAAATGAGAGGGAATGTGTGTGAGAGAGAGAGGGAATATGTGTGTGTGAGAGAGGGAGGGAATATGTGTCTGTGAGAGAGAGAGAGTGAGTGTGTGTGTGAGAGAGAGAGACGGAGTGTGTGTGTGTGAGAGAGACAGAGGGAATGTGTGTGTGAGAAAGAGAGGGAATGTGTGTATGTGAGTTAGAGGGACTGTGTGTGTGAGAGAGAGAGAGAGAGTGTGTGTGTGAGAGAGAGAGAGGGAATATGTGTGTGTGAGGGAGGGAGGGAGTGTGTGTGTGAGAGAGACAGAGGGAATGTGTGTGTGAGAAAGAGGGAATGTGTGTATGTGAGTTAGAGGGACTGTGTGTGTGAGAGAGAGAGGGAATGTGTGTGTGAGAGAGGGGGAATGTGTGTGTGTGAGAGAGAGAGAGGGAATGTGTTTGTGAGAGAAAGAGAGTATCTGTGTGTCTGTGACAGAGAGAAGGAATGTGTGTATCTGAGAGAGAGAGGGAATGTGTGTGTGAGAGAGAGAGGGAATGTGTGTGTGTTAGAGACTGGGAGTGTGTGTGTGAGATAGAGGATGAATCTGTGAGAGAGAAGGAGTGTGTGTGTGAGAGAGAGAGGGAATGTGTGTGTGAGAGAGACAGAGGGAATGTGTGTGTGAGAGAGAGAGGGAATATGTGTATGTGAGTTAGAGGGACTGTGTGTGTGAGTGAGAGAGAGTTCATGTGTGTGAGAGAGAGATAGAGGGAATGTGTGTGTGAGTGAGAGAGAGGGAATGTGTGTGTGAGAGAGAGAGGGAATATGTGTCTGTGAGAGAGAGAGAGTTTATGTGTGAGAGAGAGAGAGGGAATATGTGTGTGTGAGGGAGGGAGGGAGTGTGTGTGTGAGAGAGACAGAGGGAATGTGTGTGAGAGAGAGAGAGAGAGAGAGGGAATGTGTGTATGAGAGAGACAGAGGGAATGTCTGTGTGTGTGAGAGAGAGAGGGAATGTGTGTATGAGAGAGAGAGGGAATGTGTGTGTGAGAGAGAGAGCCGGAATGTGTGTGTGTCTGAGAGAGAGAGGGAAAGTGTGTGTGTTTGTGAGAGAGAGGGAATATGTGTGTGTGAGAGAGAGAGGGAATATGTGTCTGTGAGAGAGAGAGAGTTTATGTGTGAGAGAGAGAGAGGGAATATGTGTATGTGAGAGAGAGAGGGAGTGTGTGTGTGAGAGAGGGAGGGAATATGTGTCTGTGAGAGAGAGAGAGTTTATGTGTGAGAGAGAGAGAGGGAGTGTGTGTGTGAGAGAGACAGAGGGAATGTGTGTGAGAGAGAGAGAGGGAATGTGTGTGTGTGTGAGAGAGAGAGGGAATATGTGTGTGTGAGAGAGGGAGGGAATATGTGTCTGTGAGAGAGAGAGAGTTTATGTGTGAGAGAGAGAGAGGGAGTGTGTGTGTGAGAGAGAAAGAGGGAATGTGTGTGTGAGAAAGAGAGGGAATGTGTGTATGTGAGTTAGAGGGACTGTGTGTGTGAGAGAGAGAGAGTTTATGTGTGTGAGAGAGAGAGAGGGAATATGTGTGTGTGAGGGAGGGAGGGAGTGTGTGTGTGAGAGAGACAGAGGGAATGTGTGTGTGAGAAAGAGGGAATGTGTGTATGTGAGTTAGAGGGACTGTGTGTGTGAGAGAGAGAGGGAATGTGTGTGTGAGAGAGGGGGAATGTGTGTGTGTGAGAGAGAGAGAGGGAATGTGTTTGTGAGAGAAAGAGAGTATCTGTGTGTCTGTGACAGAGAGAAGGAATGTGTGTATCTGAGAGAGAGAGGGAATGTGTGTGTGAGAGAGACAGAGGGAATGTGTGTGTGAGAGAGAGAGGGAATATGTGTATGTGAGTTAGAGGGACTGTGTGTGTGAGTGAGAGAGAGTTAATGTGTGTGAGAGAGAGATAGAGGGAATGTGTGTGTGAGTGAGAGAGAGGGAATGTGTGTGTGAGAGAGACAGAGGGAATCTGTGTGTGAGAGAGAGAGAGAGAGGGAATGTGTGTATGAGAGAGACAGAGGGAATGTCTGTGTGTGTGAGAGAGAGAGGGAATGTGTGTATGAGAGAGAGGGAATGTGTGTGTGAGAGAGAGCGGGAATGTGTGTGTGTCTGAGAGAGAGAGGGAAAGTGTGTGTGTGACAGAGAAACAGAGAATGTGTGCTTGTGTGAAAAATGAGAGGGAATGTGTGTGAGAGAGAGAGGGAATATGTGTGTGTGAGAGAGGGAGGGAATATGTGTCTGTGAGAGAGAGAGAGTTTATGGGTGAGAGAGAGAGAGGGAGTGTGTGTGTGAGAGAGACAGAGGGAATGTGTGTGTGAGAAAGAGAGGGAATGTGTGTATGTGAGTTAGAGGGACTGTGTGTGTGAGAGAGAGAGAGTTTATGTGTGAGAGAGAGAGAGGGAATATGTGTGTGTGAGGGAGGGAGGGAGTGTGTGTGTGAGAGAGACAGAGGGAATGTGTGTGTGAGAGAGAGAGGGAATGTGTGTATGTGAGTTAGAGGGACTGTGTGTGTGAGAGAGAGAGGGAATGTGTGTGTGAGAGAGGGGGAATGTGTGTGTGTGAGAGAGAGAGAGGGAATGTGTTTGTGAGAGAAAGAGAGTATCTGTGTGTCTGTGACAGAGAGAAGGAATGTGTGTATCTGAGAGAGAGAGGGAATGTGTGTGTGAGAGAGAGAGGGAATGTGTGTGTGTGAGAGACTGGGAGTGTGTGTGTGAGATAGAGGTTGAATCTGTGAGAGAGAAGGAGTGTGTGTGTGAGAGAGAGAGGGAATGTGTGTGTGAGAGAGACAGAGGGAATGTGTGTGTGAGAGAGAGAGGGAATATGTGTATGTGAGTTAGAGGGACTGTGTGTGTGAGTGAGAGAGAGTTCATGTGTGTGAGAGAGAGATAGAGGGAATGTGTGTGTGAGTGAGAGAGAGGGAATGTGTGTGTGAGAGAGAGAGGGAATATGTGTCTGTGAGAGAGAGAGAGTTTATGTGTGAGAGAGAGAGAGGGAATATGTGTGTGTGAGGGAGGGAGGGAGTGTGTGTGTGAGAGAGACAGAGGGAATGTGTGTGAGAGAGAGAGAGAGAGAGAGGGAATGTGTGTATGAGAGAGACAGAGGGAATGTCTGTGTGTGTGAGAGAGAGAGGGAATGTGTGTATGAGAGAGAGAGGGAATGTGTGTGTGAGAGAGAGAGCCGGAATGTGTGTGTGTCTGAGAGAGAGAGGGAAAGTGTGTGTGTTTGTGAGAGAGAGGGAATATGTGTGTGTGAGAGAGAGAGGGAATATGTGTCTGTGAGAGAGAGAGAGTTTATGTGTGAGAGAGAGAGAGGGAATATGTGTATGTGAGAGAGAGAGGGAGTGTGTGTGTGAGAGAGGGAGGGAATATGTGTCTGTGAGAGAGAGAGAGTTTATGTGTGAGAGAGAGAGAGGGAGTGTGTGTGTGAGAGAGACAGAGGGAATGTGTGTGAGAGAGAGAGAGGGAATGTGTGTGTGTGTGAGAGAGAGAGGGAATATGTGTGTGTGAGAGAGGGAGGGAATATGTGTCTGTGAGAGAGAGAGAGAGTGTGTGTGTGTGTGTGAGAGAGAGAGAGGGAGTGTGTGTGTGAGAGAGAAAGAGGGAATGTGTGTGTGAGAAAGAGAGGGAATGTGTGTATGTGAGTTAGAGGGACTGTGTGTGTGAGAGAGAGAGAGTTTATGTGTGAGAGAGAGAGAGGGAATATGTGTGTGTGAGGGAGGGAGGGAGTGTGTGTGTGAGAGAGACAGAGGGAATGTGTGTGTGAGAAAGAGGGAATGTGTGTATGTGAGTTAGAGGGACTGTGTGTGTGAGAGAGAGAGGGAATGTGTGTGTGAGAGAGGGGGAATGTGTGTGTGTGAGAGAGAGAGAGGGAATGTGTTTGTGAGAGAAAGAGAGTATCTGTGTGTCTGTGACAGAGAGAAGGAATGTGTGTATCTGAGAGAGAGAGGGAATGTGTGTGTGAGAGAGACAGAGGGAATGTGTGTGTGAGAGAGAGAGGGAATATGTGTATGTGAGTTAGAGGGACTGTGTGTGTGAGTGAGAGAGAGTTAATGTGTGTGAGAGAGAGATAGAGGGAATGTGTGTGTGAGTGAGAGAGAGGGAATGTGTGTGTGAGAGAGACAGAGGGAATCTGTGTGTGAGAGAGAGAGAGAGAGGGAATGTGTGTATGAGAGAGACAGAGGGAATGTCTGTGTGTGTGAGAGAGAGAGGGAATGTGTGTATGAGAGAGAGGGAATGTGTGTGTGAGAGAGAGAGCCGGAATGTGTGTGTGTCTGAGAGAGAGAGTGAAAGTGTGTGTGTGACAGAGAAAGAGGGAATGTGTGTTTGTGTGAAAAGTGAGAGGGAATGTGTGTGAGAGAGAGAGAGAGAATGTGTGTGTGTGTGAGAGAGGGAGTTTATGTGAGAGAGAGAGAGAGGGAATATGAGTGTGTGTGTGAGAGAGAGAGGGAATGTGTGTGTGTTAGAGACTGGGAGTGTGTGTGTGAGAAAGAGGATAAATCTGTGAGAGAGAAGGAGTGTGTGTGTGAGAGAGAGAGGGAATGTGTGTGTGAGAGAGAGAGCGGGAATGTGTGTGTGTCTGAGAGAGAGAGGGAAAGTGTGTGTGTGACAGAGAAACAGAGAATGTGTGTTTGTGTGAAAAATGAGAGGGAATGTGTGTGTGAGAGAGACAGAGGGAATGTGTGTGTGAGAGAGAGAGGGAATGTGTGTATGTGAGTTAGAGGGACTGTGTGTGTGAGAGAGAGAGGGGGAATGTGTGTGTGAGAGAGACAGAGGGAATGTATGTGTGTGAGAGAGAGTGAATGTGTGTATGAGAGAGACAGAGGGAATGTCTGTGTGTGAGAGAGAGAGAGGGAATGTGTGTATGAGAGAGAGAGGGAATGTGTGTGTGTCTGAGAGAGAGGGAATGTGTGCATGTGAGTTAGAGGGACTGTGTGTGTGAGAGAGAGGGGGAATGTGTGTGTGAGAGAGAGAGAGGGAATGTGTGTATGAGAGAGACAGAGGGAATGTCTGTGTGTGAGAGAGAGAGAGGGAATGTGTGTATGAGAGAGAGAGGGAATGTGTGTGTGAGAGAGAGAGTGGGAATGTGTGTGTGTGTGAGAGAGAGAGAGGGAAAGTGTGTGTGTGTGTGAGAGAGAGGGAATATGTGTGTGTGAGAGAGAGAGGGAATATGTGTCTGTGAGAGAGAGAGAGTTTATGTGTGTGAGAGAGAGAGGGAATATGTGTATGTGAGAGAGAGAGGGAGTGTGTGTGTGAGAGAGACAGATGGAATGTGTGTGTGAGTGAGGGGGAATGTGTGTGTGGGAGAGAGAGAGAGGGAATGTGTTAGTGAGAGAAAGAGAGTATCTGTGTGTCTGTGACAGAGAGAAGGAACGTGTGTATCTGAGAGAGAGAGGGAATGTGTGTGTGAGAGAGAGAGAGGGGGCATGTATGTGTGAGAGAGGGAGGGAATGTGTGTGTGACAGAGACAGAGGGAATGCGTGTGTGTGTCAGAGAGAGGGAATGTGTGTGTGACAGAGACAGAGGGAATGCGTGTGTGTGTCAGAGAGAGGGAATGTGTGTGTAAGAGAGAGGGAATGTGTGTGTGTGAGAGAGAGAGTGGGAAAGTGTGTGTGTCTGAGAAAGAGGGGGAAAGTGTGTGTGTGACAGAGAAAGTGGGAATGTTTGTGTGTGTGAAAAATGATAGGGAATGTGTGTGTGAGAGAGAGAGGGAATGTGTGTGTGAGAGAGAGAGGGGGAATATGTGTGTGTTTGCAAGAGAGAGTGTGTGTGTGAGAGAGTGAGGGAATGTGTGTATGAGAGAGAGAGGGAATGTGTGTGTGAGAGAGAGAGCGGGAATGTGTGTGTGTCTGAGAGAGAGGGAATGTGTGTGTGACAGAGACAGAGGGAATGCGTGTGTGTGTCAGAGAGAGGGAATGTGTGTGTAAGAGAGAGGGAATGTGTGTGTGTGAGAGAGAGAGTGGGAAAGTGTGTGTGTCTGAGAAAGAGGGGGAAAGTGTGTGTGTGACAGAGAAAGTGGGAATGTGTGTGTGTGTGAAAAATGATAGGGAATGTGTGTGTGAGAGAGAGAGGGAATGTGTGTGTGTGAGAGAGAGAGAGGGAATATGTGTGTGTTTGCAAGAGGGAGTGTGTGTGTGAGAGAGAGAGGGAATGTGTGTATGAGAGAGAGAGGGAATGTGTGTGTGAGAGAGAGCGGGAATGTGTGTGTGTCTGAGAGAGAGAGGGAAAGTGTGTGTGTGACAGAGAAACAGAGAATGTGTGTTTGTGTGAAAAATGAGAGGGAATGTGTGTGAGAGAGAGAGAGGGAATGTGTGTGTGTGTGAGAGAGAGAGGGAATATGTGTCTGTGAGAGAGAGAGTTTATGGGTGAGAGAGAGAGAGGGAGTGTGTGTGTGAGAAAGAGAGGGAATGTGTGTATGTGAGTTAGAGGGACTGTGTGTGTGAGAGAGAGAGAGTTTATGTGTGAGAGAGAGAGAGGGAATATGTGTGTGTGAGGGAGGGAGGGAGTGTGTGTGTGAGAGAGACAGAGGGAATGTGTGTGTGAGAAAGAGGGAATGTGTGTATGTGAGTTAGAGGGACTGTGTGTGTGAGAGAGAGAGGGAATGTGTGTGTGAGAGAGGGGGAATGTGTGTGTGAGAGAGAGAGAGGGAGTGTGTTTGTGAGAGAAAGAGAGTATCTGTGTGTCTGTGACAGAGAGAAGGAATGTGTGTATCTGAGAGAGAGAGGGAATGTGTGTGTGAGAGAGAGAGGGAATGTGTGTGTGTTAGAGACTGGGAGTGTGTGTGTGAGATAGAGGATGAATCTGTGAGAGAGAAGGAGTGTGTGTGTGAGAGAGAGAGGGAATGTGTGTGTGAGAGAGACAGAGGGAATGTGTGTGTGAGAGAGAGAGGGAATATGTGTATGTGAGTTAGAGGGACTGTGTGTGTGAGTGAGAGAGAGTTCATGTGTGTGAGAGAGAGATAGAGGGAATGTGTGTGTGAGTGAGAGAGAGGGAATGTGTGTGTGAGAGAGACAGAGGGAATGTGTGTGTGAGAGAGAGAGAGAGAGGGAATGTGTGTATGAGAGAGACAGAGGGAATGTCTGTGTGTGTGAGAGAGAGAGGGAATGTGTGTATGAGAGAGAGAGGGAATGTGTGTTTGTGTGAAAAGTGAGAGGGAATGTGTGTGAGAGAGAGAGAGAGAATGTGTGTGTGTGTGAGAGAGGGAGTTTATGTGAGAGAGAGAGAGAGAGGGAATATGTGTGTGTGTGAGAGAGAGAGGGAATGTGTGTGTGTTAGAGACTGGGAGTGTGTGTGTGAGAAAGAGGATGAATCTGTGAGAGAGAAGGAGTGTGTGTGTGAGAGAGAGAGGGAATGTGTGAGAGAGGAGTGTGTGTGTGAGAGAGAATGAGGGAATGTGTGTGTGTGAGAGACGGGGAATGTGTGTGTGAGAGCGAGAGGGGGGGAATGTGTGTGTGTGTGAGAGAGAGAGAGGGAATGTGTGTCTGTGAGAGAGAGAGGGAGTGTGTGTGTGAGAGTGTTAGCGAGAGAGCGAATGTGTGAGAGCAAGGAGGACTGTGAGAGAGAGAGAGGTGAGAGTGTGTGTGCGAGAGATAGAGAGAGGGGGGAATGTGTGTGTGTGAGGGAGAGAGGGAGTGTGTGTGTGTGTGTGTGTCTGTGTGTGAGGGGGGAATGTGTGTGTGTGAGAGAGCGAGGGAATGTGTGTGTGTATGAGAGATAGGGAATGTGTGTGTGAGAGAGACGGGGAATGTGTGTGTGAGAGGGGGGGGGAATGTGTGTGTGTGTGAGAGAGAGAGAGGAAATGTGTGTCTGTGAGAGAGAGAGGGAGTGTGTGTGTGAGAGTGTTAGAGAGTGAGGGAATGTGTGAGAGCAAGGAGGACTGTGAGAGAGAGAGAGGTGAGAGTGTGTGTGTGAGAGAGAGAGAGAAGGGGGAATGTGTGTGTGTGAGGGAGAGAGGGAGTGTGTGTGTGTGTGTGTGTGTGTGCGTCTGTGTGTGAGAGAGAGAGGGGGGGAATGTGCGTGTGTGAGAGAGCGAGGGAATGTGTGTGTGTGTGAGTTAGAGGGACTGTGTGTGTCAGAGAGAGAGGGAATATGTGTGTGTGTGAGAGAGAGAGGGAGTATGTGTGTGATAGAGACAGAGGGAATGTGTGTATGTGAGTTAGACAGAGGGAATGTGTGTGTGTGAGAGAGAGAGGGAGTGGGTGTGTGAGAGAGAGGGAATGTGCGTGTGTGTGAGAGAGAGAGGGAATGTGTTTGTGAGAGAAAGAGGGTATCTGTGTGTCTGTGACAGAGAGAGGAAATGTGTGTGTCTGAGAGAGAGGGAGTTTATGTGTGAGAGAGAGAGGGAATGTGTGTGTGAGAGAGAGAGAGGGAATATGTGTGTGAGAGAGATTGAGTTTATGTGTGAGAGAGAGAGGGCGAGTGGGTGTGTGTGAGAGAGAGAGGGAGAGTGTGTGTGAGAGAGGGGGAGTGTGTGTGTGAGAGAGAGAGAGGGAATGTATGTATGAGACAGAGAGGAAATGCGTGTGTGTGGTAGAGAGACGGAATGTGTGTGTGAGAGAGACAGAGGAAATGTGTGTGTGAGAGAGAGAGGGAATGTGTGTGTGAGAGAGAGAGGGAATGTGTGTGTGTTAGAGACTGGGAGTGTGTGTGTGAGATAGAGGATGAATCTGTGAGAGAGAAGGAGTGTGTGTGTGAGAGAGAGAGGGAATGTGTGTGTGAGAGAGACAGAGGGAATGCGTGTGTGAGAGAGAGAGGGAATGTGTGTATGTGAGTTAGAGGGACTGTGTGTGTGAGAGAGAGAGGGGGAATGTGTGTGTGAGAGAGACAGAGGGAATGTGTGTGTGTGAGAGAGAGAGAGGGGATGTGTGTATGACAGAGACAGAGGGAATGTCTGTGTCTGAGAGAGAGAGAGGGAATGTGTGTATGAGAGAGAGAGGGAATGTGTGGGTGTCTGAGAGAGAGGGAATGTGTGTATGTGAGTTAGAGGGACTGTGTGTGTATGAGAGTTAGAGGGACTGTGTGTGTGAGAGAGAGAGAGGGAATGTGTGTGTGTGTGTGAGAGAGAGGGAGTGTGTGTGTGAGAGAGAGAGGGAGTGTGTGTGTGAGAGAGAGAGGGAATGTGTGTGTGTGAGAGAGAGAGGGAATGTGTGTGTGTGAGAGAGAGAGGGAATGTGTGTGTGTGTGTGTGACAGAGGGAGGGAATATGTGTGTGAGAGAGAGAGAGGGAATGTGTGTCTGAGAGAGAGAGAGGGAATGTGTCTGTGAGAGAGAGAGGGAATGTGTGTGTGTGTGAAATATGAGAGGGAATGTGTGCGTGAGAGAGAAGGAATGTGTGTGTGAGAGAGAGCGGGAATGTGTGTGTGTGTGAAATATGAGACGGAATGTGTGCGTGAGAGAGACAGAGGGAATGTGTGTGTGAGAGAGAGAGGGAATATGTGTATGTGAGTTAGAGGGACTGTGTGTGTGAGTGAGAGAGAGTTAATGTGTGTGAGAGAGAGATAGAGGGAATGTGTGTGTGAGTGAGAGAGAGGGAATGTGTGTGTGAGAGAGACAGAGGGAATGTGTGTGTGAGAGAGAGAGGGAATATGTGTATGTGAGTTAGAGGGACTGTGTGTGTGAGTGAGAGAGAGTTAATGTGTGTGAGAGAGAGATAGAGGGAATGTGTGTGTGAGTGAGAGAGAGGGAATGTGTGTGTGAGAGAGACAGAGGGAATGTGTGTGTGAGAGAGAGAGAGAGAGGGAATGTGTGTATGAGAGAGACAGAGGGAATGTCTGTGTGTGTGAGAGAGAGAGGGAATGTGTGTATGAGAGAGAGAGGGAATGTGTGTGTGAGAGAGAGAGCCGGAATGTGTGTGTGTCTGAGAGAGAGAGGGAAAGTGTGTGTGTGACAGAGAAAGAGGGAATGTGTGTTTGTGTGAAAAGTGAGAGGGAATGTGTGTGAGAGAGAGAGAGAGAATGTGTGTGTGTGTGAGAGAGGGAGTTTATGTGAGAGAGAGAGAGGGAATATGTGTGTGTGTGAGAGAGAGAGGGAATGTGTGTGTTAGAGACTGGGAGTGTGTGTGTGAGAAAGAGGATAAATCTGTGAGAGAGAAGGAGTGTGTGTGTGAGAGAGAGAGGGAATGTGTGTGTGTGTGAGAGAGAAGGAGTGTGTGTGTGAGAGAGAGTGAGGGAATGTGTGTGTGTGAGAGACGGGGAATGTGTGTGTGAGAGCGAGAGGGGGGAAATGTGTGTGTGTGTGAGAGAGAGAGAGGGAATGTGTGTCTGTGAGAGAGAGAGGGAGTGTGTGTGTGAGAGTGTTAGCGAGAGAGCGAATGTGTGAGAGCAAGGAGGACTGTGAGAGAGAGAGAGGTGAGAGTGTGTGTGTGAGAGATAGAGAGAGGGGGGAATGTGTGTGTGTGAGGGAGAGAGGGAGTGTGTGTGTGTGTGTCTGTGTGTGAGGGGGGGAATGTGTGTGTGTGCGAGAGCGAGGGAATGTGTGTGTGTATGAGAGATAGGGAATGTGTGTGTGAGAGAGACGGGGAATGTGTGTGTGAGAGGGAGAGGGGGGGAATGTGTGTGTGTGTGAGAGAGAGAGAGGAAATGTGTGTCTGTGAGAGAGAGAGGGAGTGTGTGTGTGAGAGTGTTAGAGAGTGAGGGAATGTGTGAGAGCAAGGAGGACTGTGAGAGAGAGAGAGGTGAGAGTGTGTGTGTGAGAGAGAGAGAGAAGGGGGAATGTGTGTGTGTGAGGGAGAGAGGGAGTGTGTGTGTGTGTGCGTCTGTGTGTGAGAGAGAGAGGGGGGGAATGTGCGTGTGTGAGAGAGCGAGGGAATGTGTGTGTGTGTGAGTTAGAGGGACTGTGTGTGTGAGAGAGAGAGGGAATATGTGTGTGTGAGAGAGAGAGGGAGTATGTGTGTGATAGAGACAGAGGGAATGTGTGTATGTGAGTTAGACAGAGGGAATGAGTGTGTGTGAGAGAGAGAGGGAGTGGGTGTGTGAGAGAGAGGGAATGTGCGTGTGTGTGAGAGAGAGAGGGAATGTGTTTGTGAGAGAAAGAGGGTATCTGTGTGTCTGTGACAGAGAGAGGAAATGTGTGTGTCTGAGAGAGAGGGAGTTTATGTGTGAGAGAGAGAGGGAATGTGTGTGTGAGAGAGAGAGAGGGCATGTATGTGTGAGAGAGAGAGGGAATGTGTGTATGAGAGAGATTGAGTTTATGTGTGAGAGAGAGAGGGCGAGTGGGTGTGTGTGAGAGAGAGAGGGTGTGTGTGTGTGAGAGAGGCGGAGTGTGTGTGTGAGAGAGAGAGAGGGAATGTGTGTATGAGAGAGAGAGGAAATGCGTGTGTGTGTCAGAGAGAGGGAATGTGTGTGTGAGAGAGACAGAGGAAATGTGTGTGTGAGAGAGAGAGGGAGTGTGTGTGTGAGAGAGACGGAGGGAATGCGTGTGTGAGAGAGAGAGGGAATGTGTGTATGTGAGTTAGAGGGACTGTGTGTGTGAGAGAGAGAGGGGGAATGTGTGTGTGAGAGAGACAGAGGGAATGTGTGTGTGTGAGAGAGAGAGAGGGGATGTGTGTATGAGAGAGACAGAGGGAATGTCTGTGTGTGAGAGAGAGAGAGGGAATGTGTGTGTGTCTGAGAGAGAGGGAATGTGTGTATGTGAGTTAGAGGGACTGTGTGTGTATGAGAGTTAGAGGGACTGTGTGTGTGAGAGAGAGAGAGGGAATGTGTGTGCGTGTGTGTGAGAGAGAGGGAGTGTGTGTGTGAGAGAGAGAGGGAATGTGTGTGTGTGAGAGAGAGAGGGGGAATGTGTGTCTGAGAGAGAGAGAGAGGGAATGTGTCTGTGAGAGAGAGAGGGAATGTGTGTGTGTGTGAAATATGAGAGGGAATGTGTGCGTGAGAGAGAAGGAATGTGTGTGTGAGAGAGAGCGGGAATGTGTGTGTGTGTGAAATATGAGAGGGAATGTGTGCGTGAGAGAGAGGGAATGTGTGTGTGAGTGAGACAGGCAGTTTGTGTGTGTGACAGAGAGGGAGAGTGTGTGTCTGTGAGAGAGAGAGAGAGGGAGTGTGTGTGTGTGAGTGAGAGAGAGGGAATGTGTGTGTGAGAGAGACAGAGGGAATGTCTGTGTGTGTGAGAGAGAGAGGGAATGTGTGTATGAGAGAGAGAGGGAATGTGTGTGTGAGAGAGAGAGCCGGAATGTGTGTGTGTCTGAGAGAGAGAGGGAAAGTGTGTGTGTGACAGAGAAAGAGGGAATGTGTGTTTGTGTGAAAAGTGAGAGGGAATGTGTGTGAGAGAGAGAGAGAGAATGTGTGTGTGTGTGAGAGAGGGAGTTTATGTGAGAGAGAGAGAGGGAATATGTGTGTGTGTGAGAGAGAGAGGGAATGTGTGTGTGTTAGAGACTGGGAGTGTGTGTGTGAGAAAGAGGATGAATCTGTGAGAGAGAAGGAGTGTGTGTGTGAGAGAGAGAGGGAATGTGTGAGAGAGAAGGAGTGTGTGTGTGAGAGAGAGTGAGGGAATGTGTGTGTGTGAGAGACGGGGAATGTGTGTGTGAGAGTGAGAGGGGGGAAATGTGTGTGTGTGTGACAGAGAGAGAGGGAATGTGTGTCTGTGAGAGAGAGAGGGAGTGTGTGTGTGAGAGTGTTAGCGAGAGAGCGAATGTGTGAGAGCAAGGAGGACTGTGAGAGAGAGAGAGGTGAGAGTGTGTGTGTGAGAGATAGAGAGAGGGGGGAATGTGTGTGTGTGAGGGAGAGAGGGAGTGTGTGTGTGTGTGTCTGTGTGTGAGGGGGGGAATGTGTGTGTGTGCGAGAGCGAGGGAATGTGTGTGTGTATGAGAGATAGGGAATGTGTGTGTGAGAGAGACGGGGAATGTGTGTGTGAGAGGGAGAGGGGGGGAATGTGTGTGTGTGTGAGAGAGAGAGAGGAAATGTGTGTCTGTGAGAGAGAGAGGGAGTGTGTGTGTGAGAGTGTTAGAGAGTGAGGGAATGTGTGAGAGCAAGGAGGACTGTGAGAGAGAGAGAGGTGAGAGTGTGTGTGTGAGAGAGAGAGAGAAGGCGGAATGTGTGTGTGTGAGGGAGAGAGGGAGTGTGTGTGTGTGTGCGTCTGTGTGTGAGAGAGAGAGGGGGGGAATGTGCGTGTGTGAGAGAGCGAGGGAATGTGTGTGTGTGTGAGTTAGAGGGACTGTGTGTGTGAGAGAGAGAGGGAATATGTGTGTGTGAGAGAGAGAGGGAGTATGTGTGTGATAGAGACAGAGGGAATGTGTGTATGTGAGTTAGACAGAGGGAATGTGTGTGTGTGAGAGAGAGAGGGAGTGGGTGTGTGAGAGAGAGGGAATGTGCGTGTGTGTGAGAGAGAGAGGGAATGTGTTTGTGAGAGAAAGAGGGTATCTGTGTGTCTGTGACAGAGAGAGGAAATGTGTGTGTCTGAGAGAGAGGGAGTTTATGTGTGAGAGAGAGAGGGAATGTGTGTGTGAGAGAGAGAGAGGGCATGTATGTGTGAGAGAGAGAGGGAATGTGTGTATGAGAGAGATTGAGTTTATGTGTGAGAGAGAGAGGGCGAGTGGGTGTGTGTGAGAGAGAGAGGAGAGTGTGTGTGAGAGAGGGGGAGTGTGTGTGTGAGAGAGAGAGAGGGAATGTGTGTATGAGAGAGAGAGGAAATGCGTGTGTGTGTCAGAGAGAGGGAATGTGTGTGTGAGAGAGACAGAGGAAATGTGTGTGTGAGAGAGAGAGGGAGTGTGTGTGTGAGAGAGACGGAGGGAATGCGTGTGTGAGAGAGAGAGGGAATGTGTGTATGTGAGTTAGAGGGACTGTGTGTGTGAGAGAGAGAGGGGGAATGTGTGTGTGAGAGAGACAGAGGGAATGTGTGTGTGTGAGAGAGAGAGAGGGGATGTGTGTATGAGAGAGACAGAGGGAATGTCTGTGTGTGAGAGAGAGAGAGGGAATGTGTGTGTGTCTGAGAGAGAGGGAATGTGTGTATGTGAGTTAGAGGGACTGTGTGTGTATGAGAGTTAGAGGGACTGTGTGTGTGAGAGAGAGAGAGGGAATGTGTGTGCGTGTGTGTGAGAGAGAGGGAGTGTGTGTGTGAGAGAGAGAGGGAATGTGTGTGTGTGAGAGAGAGAGGGGGAATGTGTGTCTGAGAGAGAGAGAGAGGGAATGTGTCTGTGAGAGAGAGAGGGAATGTGTGTGTGTGTGAAATATGAGAGGGAATGTGTGCGTGAGAGAGAAGGAATGTGTGTGTGAGAGAGAGCGGGAATGTGTGTGTGTGTGAATATGAGAGGGAATGTGTGCGTGAGAGAGAGGGAATGTGTGTGTGAGTGAGACAGGCAGTTTGTGTGTGTGACAGAGAGGGAGAGTGTGTGTCTGTGAGAGAGAGAGAGAGGGAGTGTGTGTGTGTGAGAGAGAGAGAGGGAATGTGTGTGTGAGAGAGACAGAGGGAATGTCTGTGTGTGAGAGAGAGAGGGGGAATGCGTGTATGAGAGAAAGAGAGAATGTGTGTGTGTGAGAGAGAGCGGGAATGTGTGTGTGTCTGAGAGAGAGAGGGAAAGTGTGTGTGTGACAGAGAAAGAGGGAATGTGTGTGTGTGTGTGAGAGAGAGAGAGGGAATATGTGTGTGTGAGAGAGAGAGGGAATGTGTGCGTGTGTGTGTGTGTGAATGTGTGTGTGTGAGAGAGAGAGGGAATGTGTGTGTGTGAGAGAGAGAGGGAATGTGTGTGTGTGTGTGACAGAGGGAGGGAATGTGAGTGTGAGAGAGAGAGAGAGAGAGGGAATGTGTGTGTGTGAGAGAGTTAGAGGGAATGTGTGTGTGTGAGAGAGAGAGGGAGTGTGTTTATGAGAGTTAGAGGGACTGTGCGTGTATGAGCGTTAGAGGGACTGTGTGTGAGAGAGAGGGAATGTGTGTGTCTGAAAGAGAGAGGGAATGTGTGTGTGTGTGAGAGAGAGAGAGATGGTATGTATGTGTGAGAGAGAGAGGGAGAGTGTTTGTGTTTGAGAGAGAGGGAATGTGAGTGTGTGTGTGTGAGAGAGAGAGGGAATGTGTGTGTGAGAGAGAGAGGGAATGTGTGTGTGAGAGAGATTGAGTTTATGTGTCAGAGAGAGAGGGCGAGTGGGTGTGTGTGAGAGAGAGAGGGAGTGTGTGTGTGAGAGAGGGGGAATGTGTGTGTGAGAGAGAGAGGGAATGTGTGTATGAGAGAGAGAGGAAATGCGTGTGTGTGTCAGAGAGAGGGAATGTGTGTGTGAGAGAGAGGGAATGTATGTGTGTCTGAGAAAGAGAGGGAAAGTGTGTGTGTGTGACAGAGAAAGAGGGAATGTGTGTGTGTGTGAAAAATGAGAGGGAATGTGTGTGTGTTTGCAAGACGGAGTGTGTGTATGAGAGAGAGGGAATGTGGGTGTGTGTGTGAGAGAGAGGGAATGTGTGTATGAGAGAGACAGAGGGAATGTCTGTGTGTGAGAGAGAGAGAGGGAATGTGTGTATGAGAGAGAGAGGGAATGTGTGTGTGAGAGAGAGAGCGGGAATGTGTGTGTGTCTGAGAGACAGAGGGGATGTGTGTGTGTGTCAGAGAAACATGGAATGTGTGTTTGTGTGAAAAATGAGAAGGAATGTGTGTGAGAGAGAGAGAGGGAATGTGTGTGTGTGAGAGAGAGAAGGAATATGTGTGTGTGAGAGAGAGAGCGGGAATGTGTGTGTGTCTGAGAGAGAGAGGGGATGTGTGTGTGTGACAGAGAAACAGGGAATGTGTGTTTGTGTGAAAAATGAGAGGGAATGTGTGTGAGAGAGAGAGAGGGAATGTGTGTGTGTGAGAGAGAGAAGGAATATGTGTGTGTGAGAGAGAGAGAGAGAGAGAATGTGTGTGTGTGTGAGAGAGGGAGTTTATGTGAGAGAGAGAGAGAGGGAATATGTGTGTGTGTGAGAGAGAGAGGGAATGTGTGTGTGTTAGAGACTGGGAGTGTGTGTGTGAGAAAGAGGATGAATCTGTGAGAGAGAAGGAGTGTGTGTTTGAGAGAGAGAGAATGTGTGAGAGAGAAGGAGTGACAGTGAGTTTGTGTGTGAGAGAGAGAGGGAATGTCTGTGAGAGAGAAACAGAGGGCATGTATGTGTGAGAGTGACAGTGAGTTTGTGTGTGTGAGAGAAAGGGGGAGTATGTGTGTATGAGAGAGAGTGGAAATGCGTGTGTGTGTCAGAGAGAGGGAATGTGTGTGTGAGAGAGAGGGAATGTATGTGTGTGTGAGAGAGAGAGAGGGAATGTGTGTGTGAGAGAGATTGAGTTTATGTGTGAGAGAGAGAGGGCGAGTGGGTGTGTGTGAGAGAGAGAGGGAGAGTGTGTGTGAGAGAGGGGGAATGTGTGTATGAGAGAGAGGGAATGTGTGTGTGTGAGAGAGAGCGGGAATGTGTGTGTGTCTGAGATAGAGAGGGAAAGTGTGTGTGTGTGACAGAGAAAGAGGGAATGTGTGTGTGTGTGTGTGAAAAATGAGAGGGAATGTGTGTGTGTGAGAGAGAAAGAGGGAATATGTGTGTGTTTGCTAGACGGAGTGTGTGTATGAGAGAGAGAGGGAATGTGGGTGTGTGTGTGAGAGAGAGGGAATATGTGTGTGTGAGAGAGAGAGGGAGTGGGTGTGTGAGAGAGACAGAGGGAATGTGTGTGTGAGACAGAGAGGGAATGTGTGTATGTGAGTTAGAGGGAATGTGTGTGTGAGAGAGAGGGAATGTATGTGGGTGTGAGAGAGAGCGGTAATGTGTGTGTGTCTGAGAAAGAGAGGGAAAGTGTGTGTGTGTGACAGAGAAAGAGGGAATGTGTGTGTGAGAGAGAGAGAAAGAGGGAATATGTGTCTGTTTGCAAGACGGAGTGTGTGTATGAGAGAGAGAGGGAATGTGGGTGTGTGTGTGAGAGAGAGGGAATATGTGTGTGTGAGAGAGAGAGGGAGTGGGTGTGTGAGAGAGACAGAGGGAATGTGTGTGTGAGAGAGAGAGGGAATGTGTGTATGTGAGTTAGAGGGACGGTGTGTGAGAGAGAGAGGGAATGTGTGTGTGAGAGAGAGAGAGGGAATGTGTGTGTGTGAGAGAGAGAGGGAATGTGTGTGTGAGAGAGAAAGAAGGAATGTGTGTATGAGAGAGACAGAGGGAATGTCTGTCTGTGAGAAAGAGACAGGGAATGTGTGTATGAGAGCGAGAGGGAATATGTGTGTGAGAGAGAGAGCGGGAATGTGTGTGTGTCTGAGAGAGAGAGGGAATGTGTGTGTGAGAGAGAGAGGGAATATGTGTGTCCGAGAGAGAGCGGGAATGTGTGTGTGTGTGTGAGAGAGAGGGAAAGTGTGTGTGTGTGTGAGAGAGAGACAGAAGGAATGTGTGTGTCTGAGAGAGAGGGAGTTTATGTGTGAGTGAGAGAGAAGGAAAGTGTGTCTGTGAGAGAGAGAGCGAGTGTGTGTATGAGAGTTAGAGGGTCTGTGTGTGTGAGAGAGAGAGAGAAGGAATGTGTGTGTGAGAGAAAGAGGGTATCTGTGTCTCTGTGACAGAGAGAGGGAATGTGTGTGTCTGAGAGAGAGAAGGAATGTGTGTGTGTGAGAGAGAGAGGGAATGTGTGTGTGAGAGAGAGGGAATGTGTGTGTGAGAGAAAGAGGGTATCTGTGTGTCTGTGACAGAGAGAGGTAATGTGTGTGTCTGAGAGAGAGGGAATGTGTGCGTGTGTGAGAGAGAGAGGGAATGTGTGTGTGAGAGAGACAGGGAGTTTGTGTGTGAGAGAGAGAGAGGGAATATATGTGTCTGAGAGAGAGCGGGAATGTGTGTGTGTGTAAGAGAGAGAGGGAAAGAGTGTGTGTGTGTGTGTGTGTGAGAGACAGAAGGAATGTGTGTGTGAGAGAGAGAGAGGGAATGTGTGTGTGTGAGAGAGAGCGAGTGTATGTGTGTGAGTGAAAGAGGGAATGTGTGTGTTTGAGAGAGGGAGTGTGTGTGTGAGAGAGAGAGAGAGGAATGTGTGTGTGAGAGAGATTGAGTTTATGTGTGAGAGAGAGAGGGCGAGTGGGTGTGTGTGAGAGAGAGAGGGAGAGTGTGTGTGAGAGAGGGGGAATGTGTGTATGAGAGAGAGGGAATGTGTGTGTGTGAGAGAGAGCGGGAATGTGTGTGTGTCTGAGAAAGAGTGGGAAAGTGTGTGTGTGTGACAGAGAAAGAGGGAATGTGTGTTTGTGTGAAAAATGAGAGGGAATGTGTGTGTGTGAGAGAGAAAGAGGGAATATGTGTGTGTTTCCTAGACGGAGTGTGTGTATGAGAGAGAGAGGGAATGTGGGTGTGTGTGTGAGAGAGAGGGAATATGTGTGTGTGAGAGAGGGAGTGGGTGTGTGAGAGAGACAGAGGGAATGTGTGTGTGAGACAGAGAGGGAATGTGTGTATGTGAGTTAGAGGGAATGTGTGTGTGAGAGAGAGGGAATGTATGTGGGTGTGAGAGAGAGCGGGAATGTGTGTGTGTCTGAGAAAGAGAGGGAAAGTGTGTGTGTGTGACAGAGAAAGAGGGAATGTGTGTGTGTGTGAGAGAGAGGGAATATGTGTGTGTGAGAGAGAGAGAGGGAGTGGGTGTGTGAGAGAGACAGAGGGAATGTGTGTGTGAGAGAGAGAGGGAATGTGTGTATGTGAGTTAGAGGGACTGTGTGTGAGAGAGAGAGGGAATGTGTGTGTGAGTGAGAGAGAGGGAATGTGTGTGTGAGTGAGAGAGAGGGAATGTGTGTGTGAGAGAGACAGAGGGAATGTGTGTGTGAGAGAGAGAGAGGGAATGTGTGTATGAGAGAGACAGAGGGAATGTGTGTGTGAGAGAGCGGGAATGTGTGTGTGTCTGAGAGAGAGAGGGAATGTGTGTGTGAGAGAGAGAGAGGGAATATATGTGTCCGAGAGAGAGCGGGAATGTGTGTGTGTGTGAGAGAGAGGGAAAGTGTGTGTGTGTGTGTGTGAGAGAGATAGAAGGAATGTGTGTGTCTGAGAGAGAGGGAGTTTATGTGTGAGTGAGAGAGAAGGAAAGTGTGTCTGTGAGAGAGAGAGGGAGTGTGTGTATGAGAGTTAGAGGGTCTGTGTGTGTGAGAGAGAGAGAGAAGGAATGTGTGTGTGAGAGAAAGAGGGTATCTGTGTCTCTGTGACAGAGAGAGGGAATGTGTGTGTGAGAGAGAGAGAAGGAATGTGTGTGTGTGAGAGAGAGAAGGAATGTGCGTGTATGAGAGTTAGAGGGACTGTGTGTGTGAGAGAGAGGGAATGTGTGTGTCTGAAAGAGAGAGGGAATGTGTGTGTGTGAGAGAGAGAGAGATGGTATGTATGTGTGAGAGAGAGAGGGAGAGTGTTTGTGTGTGAGAGAGAGGGAATGTGAGTGTGTGTGTGAGAGAGAGAGGGAATGTGTGTGTGAGAGAGATTGAATGTATGTGTGAGAGAGAGAGGGCGAGTGGGTGTGTGTGAGAGAGAGAGGGTGTGTGTGTGTGTTAGAGAGAGAGGGAATGTGTGAGAGCAAGGGGGACTGTGAGAGAGAGAGAGAGAGAGGTGAGAGTGTTTGTGTGTGAGAGAGAGGGGGGGAATGTGTGTGTGAGAGAGACAGAGGGCATGTATGTGTGTGAGAGAGAGAGGGAATGTGTGTGTGAGAGTGACAGTGAGTTTGTGTGTGAGAGAGAGAGGGAATGTGTGTGTGAGAGAGATTGAATTTGTGTGTGAGTGAGAGAGGAGGAGTGTGTGTGTGTGTGAGAGAGAGAGGGAGAGTGTGTGTGAGAGGGGGAATGTGTGTGTGAGAGAGAGGGAATGTGTCTGTGTGTGAGAGAGAGCGGGAATGTGTGTGTGTCTGAGATAGAGAGGGAAAGTGTGTGTGTGTGACAGAGAAAGAGGGAATGTGTGTGTGTGTGTGTGAAAAATGAGAGGGAATGTGTGCGTTAGAGAGAGAGGGAATGTGTGTGTGTGTGTGAGAGAGAGAGAGGGAATGTGTGCGTGTGAGAGAGAGCAGGAATGTGTGTGTCTGTGAGAGAGAGAGGTAAAGTGTGTGTGTGTGACAGAGAAAGAGGGAATGTGTGTGAGTGTGAAAAATGAGAGGCAATGTGTGTGTCTGTGTGAGAGAGAGACGGGGAATGTTTGTGTGTGAGAGAGAGAAGATATGTGTGTGTGTGAGAGAAAGGGAGTGTGTGTATGTTAGAAAGAGAGAGGGAATGTGTGTGTGTGACAGAGAGAAGGAATGTGTGTATCTGAGAGAAAGAGGGAATGTGTGTGTGAGAGAGAGAGAGGGGGCATGTATGTGTGAGAGAGGGAGGGAATGTGTGTGTGAGAGTGACAGTGAGTTTGTGTGTGAGAGAGAGAGGGAATGTCTGTGAGAGAGAGACAGAGGGCATGTATGTGTGAGAGAGATAGGGAATGTGTGTGTGAGAGTGACAGTGAGTTTGTGTGTGTGAGAGAAAGGGGGAGTATGTGTGTATGAGAGAGAGTGGAAATGCGTGTGTGTGTCAGAGAGAGGGAATGTGTGTGTGAGAGAGAGGGAATGTATGTGTGTGTGAGAGAGAGAGAGGGAATGTGTGTGTGAGAGAGATTGAGTTTATGTGTGAGAGAGAGAGGGAATGTGTGAGAGACAAGGAGTGCGTGTGTGAGAGAGAGTGGGAATGTGTATGAGAGATAGGGAATGTGTGTGTGAGAGAGAGTAAGGGAATGTGTGTGTGTGAGAGACGGGGAATGTGTGTGCGAGAGGGAGAGGGGGGGAATGTGTGTGTGTGTGAGAGAGAGAGAGGGAATGTGTGTCTGTGAGAGAGAGAGGGAGTGTGTGTGTGAGAGTGTTAGAGAGAGAGCGAATGTGTGAGAGCAAGGAGGACTGTGAGAGAGAGAGAGGTGAGAGTGTGTGTGTGAGAGAGAGAGAGGGGGGGAATGTGTGTGTGTGAGGGAGAGAGGGAGTGTGTGTGTGTCTGTGTGTGAGAGAGAGAGGGGGGGATTGTGTGTGTGTGAGAGAGCGAGGGAATGTGTGTGTGTGAGAGAGTGAGGGAATGTGTGTGTGTGAGAGACTGGGAGTGTGTGTGTGAGAGAGAAAGGGAATATGTGTGTGTGTGAGAGAGAGAGGGAGTGTGTGTGTGATAGAGACAGAGGGAATGTGTGTGTGAGAAAGAGAGGGAATGTGTGTATGTGAGTTAGAGGGACTGTGTGTGTTAGAGAGAGAGAGGGAATGTGTGTGAGAGAGAGGGAATGTGTGTGTGAGAGAGAGAGAGAGGGACTGTGTGTGTGAGAGAGAGAGGGAATGTGTGTGAGAGAGAGGGAATGTGTGTGAGAGAGAGAGAGAGGGAATGTGTTTGTGAGAGAAAGAGGGTATCTGTGTGTCTGTGACAGAGAGAGGGAATGTGTGTGTCTGAGAGAGAGAGGGAATGTGTTTGTGAGAGAAAGAGGGTATCTGTGTGTCTGTGACAGAGAGAAGGAATGTGTGTGTCTGAAAGAGAGAGGGAATGTGTGTGTGAGAGAGAGAGAGGGCAGGTATGTGTGGGAGAGGGAGGGAATGTGTGTGTGAGAGTGACAGTGAGATTGTGTGTGAGAGAGAGAGGGAATGTGTGTTTGTGAGAAGACAGAGGGCATGTATGTGTGAGAGTTAGAGGGACTGTGTGTGTGAGAGAGAGAGGGAATGTGTGTGAGAGAAAGAGGGTATCTGTGTGTCTGTGACAGAGAGAAGGAATGTGTGTGTCTGAAAGAGAGAGGAAATGTGTGTGTGAGAGAGAGAGGGCAGGTATGTGTGGGAGAGGGAGGGAATGTGTGTGTGAGAGTGACAGTGAGATTGTGTGTGAGAGAGAGAGGGAATGTGTGTTTGTGAGAAGACAGAGGGCATGTATGTGTGAGAGAGAGAGGGAATGTGTGTGTGACAGTGACAGTGATTTTGTGTGTGTGAGAGAAAGGGGGAGTATGTGTGTGTGAGAGAGAGAGGGAGAGTGTTTGTGTGTCAGGAGAGGGAATGTGAGTGTGTGTGTGAGAGAGATTGAGTTTGTGTGTGAGAGAGAGGGGGAGTGTGTGTGTGTGAGAGAGAGAGGGAGAGTGTGTGTGAGAGAGGGGGAATGTGTGTGTGAGAGAGAGAGAGGGAATGTGTGTGTGTGAGAGAGAGGGAATGTGTGTGTGAGAGAAAGAGAGTATCTGTGTGTCTGTGACAGAGAGAGGGAATGTGTGTGTCTGAGAGAGAGAGGGAATGTGTGTGTGTGAGAGAGAGAGAGGGAATGTGTGTGTGTGAGAGAGAGAGAGGAAATGTGTGTGTGAGACAGAGGGGGAATGTGTGTGTGAGAGAGACAGGAAGTTTGTGTGTGTGACAGAGAGGGAGAGTGTGTGTGTGAGAGAGAGGGAATGTGTGTGTGTGAGAGAGAGGGAGTATGTGTATGAGAGTTAGAGGGACTGTGCGTGTATGAGAGTTAGAGGGAATGTGTGTGAGAGAGATAGAGGAAATATGTGTGTGTGTGAGAGAGAGGGAATGTGTATGTGAGAGAAAGAGGGTATCTGTGTGTCTGTGACAGAGAGAAGGAATATGTGTGTCTGAGAGTGTCAGTGAGTATGTGTGTGAGAGAGAGAGAGGGAATGTGAGTGTGAGAGAGATTGAGTTTGTGTGTGAGAGAGAGAGGGGGAGTGTGTGTCTGTGAGAGAGAGAGGGAATGTGTGTGTGAGAGAGAGAGGGGGAATGTGTGTGTGACAGAGACAGAGGGAATGTGTGTGTGTGTCAGAGAGACGGAATGTGTGTGTGTGAGAGAGGGAATGTGTGTGTGTGAGAGAGAGAGGGGAATGTGTGTGTGTCACAGATTTTTATTCTTCTTTATATCAATCAGAGTCTCCTCGAGATTCTAAATATATGAATGATTTTTTAGATAAGTTAGACTTCCCTCTGATTTCACAGGATATGTCTTCTTTATTAGATACTTCCATTACAATGGATGAGATTAAGAATGTTATTTTTTCTATGAATCTGGGGAAAGCTCCTGGCCCTGATGGGTTTACCGTTGAATTTTATAAATGTTTTGCTTCTTTATTGATTCCTTGGCTCTATAAGGTTTTTGAGGCTTCTTTGAAACTTGGTAAACTTCCGGAATCTTTTAATAGAGCATCAATTTCTTTAATACTAAAGAAGGATAAAGACCCTGCTCAATGTGCATCTTATAGACCAATATCTTTATTAAATGTTGATTCTAAAGTTTTTTCTAAGTTATTAGCAAATAGACTAGAAAAAGTGCTTCCTTCTATTATTTCGGAAGACCAAACGGGTTTTATTAAAGGTCGTTACTCTTTTTATAATATTCGTACATTGTTAAATATCGTTTATACTCCCTCACAAAATGTTCCTGAGTGTGTTATTTCTTTAGATGCCGAGAAAGCTTTTGATAGAGTAGAATGGCCTTATTTATTTAAGGTGCTTGAAATGTTTAATTTTAGCTTGAAATTTATATCCTGGATTAAACTGTTATATCACTCCCCTGTAGCCTCGGTTCGTACTAACTCCTTAAACTCACCTTTTTTTCCTCTCTTTCGTGGTACTCGACAAGGCTGTCCTCTTAGTCCCCTATTATTTGATATTGCATTAGAACCTCTTGCAATTGCTATTCGAGAATCTTCAAATATTACTGGGATAACTCGGGGATTAAAGTCCCATAAATTATCACTCTATGCTGATGATTTACTTTTATATATTTCTAATCCTGAGAGATCCATTCCTGCTGTTTTAGAGTTATTAGCACAATTTGGTCTTTTCTCAGGTTATAAATTAAATCTTAGTAAGAGTGAACTTTTTCCGATTAATAAACATCTTCCCTTATATTATAAATTTCCATTTAAATTGATTAATAATTACTTTTCATATCTTGGGATTAAAATTACTTGTAAACATAAAGATTTATTTAAGACTAACTTTTTACCATTAATAGACCATATTACTCAACTTTCATCTAAATGGTTTCCCTTATATTTAACTTTGATTGGTCGTATTAATGCAGTTAAGATGTTTTTTTTGCCAAAATTTTTATATGTGTTTCAGGCATTACCAATTTTCGTTCCTAAATCTTTTTTTGATAAAGTTGACTCTAAAATTTCTTCATTTATTTGGCAGAATAAGAATCCGAGACTGGGTAAAATACATTTACAGAAAGCTAAGAGAGATGGAGGTTTAGCATTACCTAACTTTAGATTTTATTATTGGGCTATTAATATTCGACATATGAAATTTTGGTTACTTGACCGGGACATACTATCTATTCCTAAATGGGTAGCATTGGAATTACAATCTGTTCAGGGTTATACACTTGGTTCTATTTTAGGTTCCTCTCTTCCTTTTGATTCGAAACGTCTTAAGCAGGTCTCTAACCCGATAGTTAAATATGCTTTGCGCATTTGGTTTCAATTCAGAAAATTTTTTGATCTTAATCAATTCGGGTTAGCGATTCCTATTTTAGGTAACATATTTTTTCCTCCCTCTTTTACGGATCGCGCTTTTCAAACTTGGAAGACTAAGGGTATTTTACGGTTTTTGGATTTATTTTTAGATGGTTCCCTTATGTCTTTTGAACAATTATCTAATAAATATAACTTATCAAGAATACATTTTTTTAGATATTTACAAGTTAGAAATTTCCTAAGTACTATACTTTCTTCCTTTCCAATGCTTCCTCCTATATATATTTTAGATTCGATAATTAACCTTAATCCATGTCAGAAAGGTGCATCGGCTATGATTTATAATATTATTATGAAACTTAGGAAAGCTCCATTTGATAAGATTAGGGTAGATTGGGAACAGGAATTGGGGCTTACCATTTCTGTGGATGATTGGGGGCAGATTTTACAATTAGTTAATACTTCCTCTATTTGTGCTAAACATTCCCTAATTCAATTTAAAGTGGTTCATAGAGCACATATGTCCAAAGATAAGTTAGCGCGTTTTTACTCGCATATTAATCCTTTCTGTGATAGATGTTCGGGGCAGATAGCCTCTTTAACTCATATGTTTTGGTCTTGCCCTACTTTGGAAACTTTTTGGAGAGATATTTTCAATATTATTTCTAAGGTATTAAATATAGATATCTCTCCTCACCCTATTACTGCTATCTTTGGACTACCTAAAATTTCTAGTAATCTTTCCCCTTCAGCCCGTAGAATGATTGCATTTCTTACTTTAATGGCGAAAAGATGTATTTTACAACATTGGAAAGAGCTTAATGCTCCAACTACCTTTTTTTGGTTTTCTCAGACGATTTTATGTTTGAATCTGGAGAAAATTAGAAGTAACCTTTATGATTCTTCATTTAAATTTGAACAGATTTGGGGACCTTTTATTCGATATTTTCATTTAATGTAATATTTACCCTTCTTGTTTTTTCTTCACTGTTTTAATGGAGGTCGGGATTGAGGACGTGATTTTAAGTTCAACTCTGTTTGGTTTCAAGTTAGCCCATTGCTTTGCTTTGCTTTTAGTTAGTTGCACGGTGGGTTTTTTTTTGGGGTTTTTTTTTTCTTTTTTTTCCATTGATATATATAAAATTTAGTATACTATTATGTTATCTTGGTTTCTTATGCTTAAATTACATTGTTTGTAGTATTTTCTTTTTGGTATTGATATCTTTTGGAATTTTATTATACTTTAACATTGTATTAATGTTTATATGGCTTACCTTTTTTGTATACTTACTCAATAAAAAGATTTAAAAAGAAAGTGATCGTCGCTCCAACACTGTCAGTCATCGTCACCCCAACACTGTCAGTGATCGTCACTCCAACACTGTCAGTGATCGTTGCTCTAACACCGTCACAGTGATCGTCGCTCCAACACTGTCAGTGATTGTTGCTGTAACACCGTCACAGTGATCGTCAATCCAACACCATCACAGTGGTCGTCGCTCCAACACCGTCACAGTGATCGTCGCTCCAACACTGTCACAGTGATCGTCACTCCAACACCGTCACAGTGATCGTCACTCCAACAGTGTCAGTGATCGTCGCTCTAACACTGTCACAGTGATCGTCACTCCAACACCGTCACAGTGATCATCGCTCCAACACCGTCACAGTGATCGTCGCTACAACACCGTCACAGTGATCGTCGCTCCAACACCGTCACAGTGATCGCCGCTCCAACACCGTCACAGTGATCTTCGCTCCAACATCATAACAGTGGTCGTCGCTCCAACACCGTCACAGTGTTCGTCACTCCAACACCGTCACAGTGATCATCCCTCCAACAGCGTCAGTGATCGTCGCTCCAACACTGTCAGTGATCGTCACTCCAACACTGTCAGTGATCGTCACTCCAACACTGTCAGTGATCGTCGCTCTAACACCGTCACAGTGATCGTCGCTCCAACACCATCACTCCCACACTGTCACAGTGATCGTCACTCCAACACTTTCACAGTGTTCATCACTCCACCACTGTCAATGATCGTCACTCCAACACTGTCAGTGATCGTCGATCCAAGACCGTCACAATGGTCATCGCTCCGACACCGTCACAGTCATGGTCGATCCGACACCATCACAGTGGTTATCGTTCTGACACCATCACAGTGGTTGTCGCTCTGACACCGTCACAGTGACGGTCGCTCCATCACCATCACAGTAACGGTCGCTCCAACACCGTCACTGTGACCGTCGATCCAATATCATCAGTGATCGTCGCTCCAACACCGTCACAGTGATCGCCGCTCCAACATCATAACAGTGGTCGTCGCTCCAACACCGTCACAGTGATCGTCACTCCAACACTGTCACAGTGATCGTCGCTCCAACACTGTCAGTGATTGTTGCTGTAACACCGTCACAGTGATCGTCAATCCAACACCATCACAGTGGTCGTCGCTCCAACACCGTCACAGTGATCGTCACTCCAACACTGTCACAGTGATCAGCGCTGCAACAACGTCACAGAGATCGTCGCTCCAACACTGTCAGTGATCGTCGCTCCAACACTGTCACAGTGATCGTCACTCCAACACTGTCAGTGATCGTTGCTCCAACACCGTCACAGTGATCGTCGCTCCAACAGTGTCAGTGATTGTTGCTGTAACACCGTCACAGTGATCGTCAATCCAACACCATCACAGTGGTCGTCGCTCCAACACCGTCACAGTGATCGTCGCTCCAACAACATCACAGTGATCGTCGCTCCAACACTGTCAGTGATCGTCGCTCCAACACCGTCACAGTGATCGTCACTCCAACACCGTCAGTGATCGTCACTCCAACACTGTCAGTGATCGTCGCTCTAACACCGTCACAGTGGTCGTCACTCCAACAACGTCAGTGATCGTCGCTCCAACACCGTCACAGTGATCGTCGCTCCAACACCGTCACAGTGATCGTCGCTCCAACACCGTCACAGTGATCGTCGCTCCAACACCGTCAGTGATCGTCGCTCCAACACTGTCACAGTGATCGTCACTCCAACACTGTCAGTGATCGTTGCTCTAACACCGTCACAGTGATCGTCGCTCCAACAGTGTCAGTGATTGTTGCTGTAACACCGTCACAGTGATCGTCAATCCAACACCATCACAGTGGTCGTCGCTCCAACACCGTCACAGTGATCGTCGCTCCAACACCGTCACAGTGATCGTCGCTCCAACACTGTCACAGTGATCGTCGCTCCAACACTGTCACAGTGATCGTCACTCCAACACCGTCACAGTGATCGTCACTCCAACACTGTCAGTGATCGTCGCTCCAACACCGTCACAGTGATCGTCACTCCAACACTGTCACAGTGATCGTCGCTCCAACACCGTCACAGTGATCGTTGCTCCAACACCGTCACAGTGATCGTCGCTCCAACACCGTCACAGTGATCGCCGCTCCAACACCGTCACAGTGATCTTCGCTCCAACATCATAACAGTGGTCGTCGCTCCAACACCGTCACAGTGTTCGTCACTCCAACACCGTCACAGTGATCATCCCTCCAACTGCGTCAGTGATCGTCGCTCCAACACTGTCAGTCATCGTCACTCCAACACTGTCAGTGATCGTCACTCCAACACTGTCAGTGATCGTCGCTCTAACACCGTCACAGTGATCGTCGCTCCAACACCATCACTCCCACACTGTCACAGTGATCGTCACTCCAACACTTTCACAGTGTTCATCACTCCACCACTGTCAATGATCGTCACTCCAACACTGTCAGTGATCGTCGATCCAAGACCGTCACAATGGTCGTCGCTCCGACACCGTCACAGTCATGGTCGATCCGACACCATCACAGTGGTTATCGCTCTGACACCATCACAGTGGTTGTCGCTCTGACACCGTCACAGTGACGGTCGCTCCATCACCATCACAGTAACGGTCGCTCCAACACCGTCACTGTGACCGTCGATCCAATATCATCAGTGATCGTCGCTCCAACACCGTCACAGTGATCGCCACTCCAACATCATAACAGTGGTCGTCGCTCCAACACCGTCACAGTGATCGTCACTCCAACACTGTCACAGTGATCAGCGCTCCAACACCGTCACAGTGCTCGTCGCTCCAACACTGTCAGTGATTGTTGCTGTAACACCGTCACAGTGATCGTCAATCCAACACCATCACAGTGGTCGTCGCTCCAACACCGTCACAGTGATCGTCACTCCAACACTGTCACAGTGATCAGCGCTGCAACAACGTCACAGAGATCGTCGCTCCAACACTGTCAGTGATCGTCGCTCCAACACTGTCACAGTGATCGTCACTCCAACACTGTCAGTGATCGTTGCTCTAACACCGTCACAGTGATCGTCGCTCCAACAGTGTCAGTGATTGTTGCTGTAACACCGTCACAGTGATCGTCAATCCAACACCATCACAGTGGTCGTCGCTCCAACACCGTCACAGTGATCGTCACTCCAACACTGTCACAGTGATCAGCGCTGCAACAACGTCACAGAGATCGTCGCTCCAACACTGTCAGTGATCGTCGCTCCAACACTGTCACAGTGATCGTCACTCCAACACTGTCAGTGATCGTTGCTCTAACACCGTCACAGTGATCGTCGCTCCAACAGTGTCAGTGATTGTTGCTCCAACACCGTCACAGTGATCGTCACTCCAACAGCGTCAGTGATCGTCGCGCTCCAACACTCCAACACTGTCACAGTGATCATCACTCCAACACTGTCAGTGATCGTCATTCCAACACCGTCACAGTGATCGTCAATCCAACACCATCACAGTGGTCGTCGCTCCAACACCGTCACAGTGATCGTCGCTCCAACACTGTCACAGTGATCTTCGCTCCAACATCATAACAGTGGTCGTCGCTCCAACACCGTCACAGTGATCGCCACTCCAACACTGTCACAGTGATCAGCGCTGCAACAACGTCACAGAGATCGTCGCTCCAACATCATAACAGTGGTCGTCGCTCCAACACTGTCAGTGATCGTCGCTCCAACACTGTCACAGTGATCGTCACTCCAACACTGTCAGTGATCGTCGCTCCAACACCGTCACAGTGATCGTCACTCCAACACTGTCACAGTGATCGTCGCTCCAACACCGTCACAGAGATTGTCGCTCCAACATCATAACAGTGGTCGTCGCTCCAACACTGTCAGTGATCGTCGCTCCAACACTGTCACAGTGATCGTCACTCCAACACTGTCAGTGATCGTTGCTCTAACACCGTCACAGTGATCGTCGCTCCAACACCATCACAGTGGTCGTCGCTCCAACACTGTCACAGTGATCTTCGCTCCAACATCATAACAATGGTCGTCGCTCCAACACCATCACAGTCATCGTCGCTCCAACACTGTCACAGTGATCTTCGCTCCAACATCATAACAGTGGTCGTCGCTCCAACACCGTCACAGTGATCGTCACTCCAACACTGTCACAGTGATCAGCGCTGCAACAACGTCACAGAGATCGTCGCTCCAACACTGTCAGTGATCGTCGCTCCAACACTGTCACAGTGATCGTCACTCCAACACTGTCAGTGATCGTTGCTCTAACACCGTCACAGTGATCGTCGCTCCAACAGTGTCAGTGATTGTTGCTGTAACACCGTCACAGTGATCGTCAATCCAACACCATCACAGTGGTCGTCGCTCCAACACCGTCACAGTGATCGTCGCTCCAACACTGTCACAGTGATCTTCGCTCCAACATCATAACAGTGGTCGTCGCTCCAACACCATCACAGTGTTCGTCACTCCAACACCGTCACAGTGATCATCCCTCCAACAGCATCAGTGATCGTCGCTCCAACACTGTCAGTCATCGTCACTCCAACACTGTCAGTGATCGTCACTCCAACACTGTCAGTGATCGTCGCTCTAACACCGTCACAGTGATCGTCACTCCAACACTGTCACAGTGATCAGCGCTCCAACAACATCACAGAGATCGTCGCTCCAACACTGTCAGTGATCGTCACTCCAACACCGTCACAGTGATCGTCACTCCAACAGCGTCAGTGATCGTCGCTCCAACACTGTCACAGTGATCGTCACTCCAACACTGTCAGTGATCGTCGCTCCAACACTGTCAGTGATCGTCACTCCAACACTGTCAGTGATCGTCGCTCTAACACCGTCACAGTGGTCGTCACTCCAACAACGTCAGTGATCGTCGCTCCAACACCGTCAGTGATCGTTGCTACAAAACCGTCACAGTGATCGTCGCTCCAACACCGTCACAGTGGTCGTCGCTCCAACACCGTCACAGTGATCGTCGCTCCAACACCGTCACAGTGATCGCCGCTCCAACACCGTCACAGTGTTCGTCACTCCAACACCGTCACAGTGATCATCCCTCCAACAGCGTCAGTGATCGTCGCTCCAACACTGTCAGTCATCGTCACTCCAACACAGTCAGTGATCATCGCTCTAACACCGTCACAGTGATCGTCAATCCAACACCATCACAGTGGTCGTCGCTCCAACACCGTCACAGTGATCGTCACTCCAACACTTTCACAGTGTTCATCACTCCACCACTGTCAATGATCGTCACTCCAACACTGTCAGTGATCGTCGATCCAAGACCGTCACAATGGTCGTCGCTCCGACACCGTCACAGTCATCGTCGATCCGACACCATCACAGTGGTTATCGTTCTGACACCATCACAGTGATTGTCGCTCCAACACCGTCACAGTGATCATCCCTCCAACAGCATCACAGTGATCGTCGCTCCAACACTGTCACAGTGATCGTCACTCCAACACTGTCACAGTGATCATCACTCCAACACTGTCAGTGATCGTCGCTCTAACACCGTCACAGTGATCGTCGCTCCAACACCGTCAGTGATCGTCGCTCCAACACTGTCACAGTGATCGTCACTCCAACACTTTCACAGTGTTCATCACTCCACCACTGTCAATGATCGTCACTCCAACACTGTCAGTGATCGTCGATCCAAGACCGTCACAATGGTCGTCGCTCCGACACCGTCACAGTCATGGTCGATCCGACACCATCACAGTGGTTATCGCTCTGACACCATCACAGTGGTTGTCGCTCTAACACCGTCACAGTGATCGTCACTCCAACACTGTCACAGTGATCAGCGCTCCAACAACATCACAGAGATCGTCGCTCCAACACTGTCAGTGATCGTCACTCCAACACCGTCACAGTGTTCGTCACTCCAACAGCGTCAGTGATCGTCGCTCCAACACTGTCACAGTGATCGTCACTCCAACACTGTCAGTGATCGTTGCTCTAACACCGTCACAGTGATCGTCGCTCCAACACTGTCAGTGATTGTTGCTGTAACACCGTCACAGTGATCGTCAATCCAACACCATCACAGTGGTCGTCGCTCCAACACCGTCACAGTGATCGTCGCTCCAACACTGTCACAGTGATCATCGCTCCAACACCGTCACAGTGATCGTCACTCCAACACTGTCAGTGATCGTCGCTCCAACACTGTCACAGTGATCGTCGCTCCAACAGTGTCAGTGATTGTTGCTGTAACACCGTCACAGTGATCGTCAATCCAACACCATCACAGTGGTCGTCGCTCCAACACCGTCACAGTGATCGTCACTCCAACACTGTCACAGTGATCATCACTCCAACACCGTCACAGTGATCGTCACTCCAACAGCGTCAGTGATCGTCGCTCCAACACTGTCAGTGATCGTCACTCCAACACTGTCAGTGATCGTTGCTCTAACACCGTCACAGTGATCGTCGCTCCAACAGTGTCAGTGATTGTTGCTGTAACACCGTCACAGTGATCGTCAATCCAACACCATCACAGTGGTCGTCGCTCCAACACCGTCACAGTGATCGTCGCTCCAACACTGTCAGTGATCGTCACTCCAACACCGTCACAGTGATCGTCACTCCAACAGTGTCAGTGATCGTCGCTCCAACACTGTCAGTGGTCGTCACTCCAACAACGTCAGTGATCGTCGCTCCAACACCGTCACAGTGATCGTCGCTCCAACACTGTCACAGTGATCTTCGCTCCAACATCATAACAGTGGTCGTCGCTCCAACACCGTCACAGTGATCGTCACTCCAACACTGTCACAGTGATCAGCGCTGCAACAACGTCACAGAGATCGTCGCTCCAACATCATAACAGTGGTCGTCGCTCCAACACTGTCAGTGATTGTCGCTCCAACACCATCACTCCCACACTGTCACAGTGATCGTCACTCCAACACTTTCACAGTGTTCATCACTCCACCACTGTCAATGATCGTCACTCCAACACTGTCAGTGATCGTCGATCCAAGACCGTCACAATGGTCGTCGCTCCGACACCGTCACAGTCATGGTCGATCCGACACCATCACAGTGGTTATCGTTCTGACACCATCACAGTGGTTGTCGCTCTGACACCGTCACAGTGACGGTCGCTCCATCACCATCACAGTAACGGTCGCTCCAACACCGTCACTGTGACCGTCGATCCAATATCATCAGTGATCGTCGCTCCAACACCGTCACAGTGATCGCCACTCCAACATCATAACAGTGGTCGTCGCTCCAACACCGTCACAGTGATCGTCACTCCAACACTGTCACAGTGATCAGCGCTCCAACACCGTCACAGTGCTCGTCGCTCCAACACTGTCAGTGATTGTTGCTGTAACACCGTCACAGTGATCGTCAATCCAACACCATCACAGTGGTCATCGCTCCAACACCGTCACAGTGATCGTCACTCCAACACTGTCACAGTGATCAGCGCTGCAACAACGTCACAGAGATCGTCGCTCCAACACTGTCAGTGATCGTCGCTCCAACACTGTCACAGTGATCGTCACTCCAACACTGTCAGTGATCGTTGCTCTAACACCGTCACAGTGATCGTCGCTCCAACAGTGTCAGTGATTGTTGCTGTAACACCGTCACAGTGATCGTCAATCCAACACCATCACAGTGGTCGTCGCTCCAACACCATCACAGTGTTCGTCACTCCAACACCGTCACAGTGATCGTCGCTCCAACAGTGTCAGTGATCGTCGCTCCAACACTGTCAGTGATCGTCACTCCAACACTGTCAGTGATCGTCGCTCTAACACCGTCACAGTGGTTGTCACTCCAACAACGTCAGTGATCGTCGCTCCAACACCATCACAGTCATCGTCGCTCCAACACTGTCAGTGATCGTCACTCCAACACCGTCACAGTGTTCGTCACTCCAACAGCGTCAGTGATCGTCGCTCCAACACCGTCACAGTAATCGTTGCTCCAACAGTGTCAGTGATTGTTGCTGTAACACCGTCACAGTGATCGTCAATCCAACACCATCACAGTGGTCGTCGCTCCAACACCGTCACAGTGATCGTCGCTCCAACACTGTCAGTGATCGTCACTCCAACACCGTCACAGTGATCGTCACTCCAACACTGTCACAGTGATCGTCGCTCCAACACTGTCACAGTGATCGTCACTCCAACACCGTCACAGTGATCGTCGCTCCAACACCGTCACAGTGATCGTCGCTCCAACACTGTCAGTGATTGTTGCTGTAACACCGTCACAGTGATCGTCAATCCAACACCATCACAGTGGTCGTCGCTCCAACACCGTCACAGTGATCGTCGCTCCAACACTGTCACAGTGATCGTCACTCCAACACCGTCACAGTGATCGTCACTCCAACAGTGTCAGTGATCGTCGCTCCAACACTGTCACAGTGATCGTCACTCCAACAGTGTCAGTGATCGTCGCTCCAACACCGTCACAGTGATCGTCACTCCAACACCGTCACAGTGATCGTCACTCCAACACCATCACAGTGGTCGTCGCTCCAACACCGTCACAGTGATCGTCGCTCCAACACTGTCACAGTGATCTTCGCTCCAACATCATAACAGTGGTCGTCGCTCCAACACCATCACAGTGTTCGTCACTCCAACACCGTCACAGTGATCATCCCTCCAACAGCATCAGTGATCGTCGCTCCAACACTGTCAGTCATCGTCACTCCAACACTGTCAGTGATCGTCACTCCAACACTGTCAGTGATCGTCGCTCTAACACCGTCACAGTGATCGTCACTCCAACACTGTCACAGTGATCAGCGCTCCAACAACATCACAGAGATCGTCGCTCCAACACTGTCAGTGATCGTCACTCCAACACTGTCAGTGATCGTTGCTCTAACACCGTCACAGTGATCGTCGCTCCAACACTGTCAGTGATTGTTGCTGTAACACCGTCACAGTGATCGTCAATCCAACACCATCACAGTGGTCGTCGCTCCAACACCGTCACAGTGATCGTCGCTCCAACACTGTCACAGTGATCTTCGCTCCAACATCATAACAGTGGTCGTCGCTCCAACACCATCACAGTGGTCGTCGCTCCAACACCGTCACAGTGATCGTCACTCCAACACTGTCACAGTGATCAGTGCTGCAACAACGTCACAGAGCTCGTTGCTCCAACACTGTCAGTGATCGTCGCTCCAACACTGTCACAGTGATCGTCACTCCAACACTGTCAGTGATCGTTGCTCCAACACCGTCACAGTGATCGTCACTCCAACACTGTCACAGTGATCAGCGCTGCAACAACGTCACAGAGATCGTCGCTCCAACACTGTCAGTGATCGTCGCTCCAACACTGTCACAGTGATCGTCACTCCAACACTGTCAGTGATCGTTGCTCTAACACCGTCACAGTGATCGTCGCTCCAACAGTGTCAGTGATTGTTGCTGTAACACCGTCACAGTGATCGTCAATCCAACACCATCACAGTGGTCGTCGCTCCAACACCGTCACAGTGATCGTCACTCCAACACTGTCAGTGATCGTCACTCCAACACCGTCAGTGATCGTCGCTCCAACACTGTCACAGTGATCGTCGCTCCAACACCGTCACAGTGGTCGTCGCTCCAACACCGTCACAGTGATCGTCGCTCCAACACCGTCACAGTGATCGCCGCTCCAACACTGTCACAGTGTTCGTCACTCCAACACCGTCACAGTGATCATCCCTCCAACAGCGTCAGTGATCGTCGCTCCAACACTGTCAGTGATCGTCACTCCAACACTGTCAGTGATCATCGCTCTAACACCGTCACAGTGA